>NW_006431210.1:3133313-3168965 GCF_000325575.1 Pteropus alecto
CCCTCACCCCCCTGCCCCAGTTCCTTTTCTGGTTACTGCCTTCCACAAGGTGACCACAATTTTTACTCTGTCACCCCCAATTAGCTTTCCCAGTTTTTGAATTTTAAATAAATGGAAACTTACAGTGTGTTCTTTGTGTCTGGCTTCTTTCATTCAACTTCTTTGGGATATTCACTCATGTTATTGTATGTAATTGCATTTGTACATTTTCCTTGCTGTGTAATATTCTACTGTGTGACTATATGATTTATTTATTCTACTGCTGGAGACATTTGGGTTATTTCTGTTTGGGATTATTATAAATAGTGCTGGTGTAAATATTCTGGAACATCTGTATTGCCATTTCTGTCAGGCCTCTATCTATGTTGCTGGATCATAGAGATCAGACTATATATTTTTAAACAAGATTAGCATCATTTTAGAATTATGGGTTATTTAAGCATGGCATCTTATATTCTTAGGAATTAACTGTAATGATGTTTGGGAGTATTAAGGGAAGGGATATTAAGTAAGGCAGAAAACGATGAAAAGGAGACAGGAAGATAGCTGCTATGCTTTAGCATGCATTTCTTGTCCTGTGTTCTAGTATTCAAGCACTAAATGCCTTAATAGGAAATGCTTACATTTCCTCTACAAATTGTTGAACGCCCATAGATAAATGTGTTGGCAAAGCAGACAGGGATTGGGGAATACTCAGAAGGCCAGAGGGAACTTCTGGGTTTCCTTTCATCTTACATATTTATGACTTTCTAACAATTACCTAGGTTAAAAGTTTCTAGAATATAAAGGTGGAGTTATTGATATCAGTAAATTCTCAAGTCTAGATTTTCCACTGATATTTCTCTTTTTTTAATAATAAAGGAAAAACGTTTTCCCCCTTGATGGTATATAATCTTTTTTTTTTTTTTTAAGAGTGATGAGTTTGAGGAAACCCAAACACCTTCCTAAACACTCATAATCCAACCTCCAAGTAATAACCACTTTTAGCATTTGGTGGTTGTAGGGACACCAATGGGCGTCTACCTAGTATCCATCTCGCCCCATGTGTTTTTTTCCAAAAGAATTTCTATTCTATCCAGGCATTCATTCCCCCGCAATACGACTCTGAAAAAAGTGATCCCAGACTCAATACCTGACTAAAACTTCTTTAGTGTAAGCCAATTGATTTGTGTTGTTTCCATGGAGATTGCTATTGGTCTAGACTGAAGGGGATGACTTGGAGTCCATGGTTGTCACAGAGTTTCTTTTCCCCCTTTTTACCGCCCTACTTAAATAGAAAAAGGAAGCAAGTAGCCTGATTGCCCCTGGCACCATCTTGGAATTAAGAGAGTAATCTCTTTAGGGGAACTCAATACAGATGAGAGAGGCAAAGAATTTGGATTCTCGATGACTTCTTTGAGCTGTCCTATCTTCTGAGGTAATAATTAGCTTAATGTTTAAGCTAATTTGAATCAACATCCTAATTTTAACGATTGTACATCTTTCCAAATATGCTTGGACATAATATTACACAATTATATATGTAATATGTACATAGACAAACAATTCAAAATTTCCTGTTATCAACAACACCATAATAAACATATTTTCATAAACATCTTTACATACATATCCCTAGAATAAATCCCTAGTGTTGGTACTGTTGGGTTGAAATATATTTGTATAAAATTGGGCACACATTAATAGATAGTCTTTTGTACCAACTTATGCTTCCAATAAAAATGTTTAAGAACATCTATTTCCCCTCATCCTTACCAATGTCAGCTACTACTAACGTTTCTAGTCTTTGTCATTCTGGTAGGAGAAAAATATCTCAATGTTACAATGTGTTTTAAAAATGATTAATTAATTTGTGCATCATATTTAAGTTTAGTAGAAGCTCTTTAGATATCATATATAACTATATTTTGTTAGATGTTGCAAATATTTCCCTCTGTTATTATTTGCCTTTTGACTTAGTTTATGATGATTTCTTCTTTATAGAACATCAAGTGTATCTCTTGATGCATGTTGAGCTTTATGTGAAACTGTAGAAAAACCTTACTCTCCAGTGTTTTTGTATATTATACATTTTTCATATATTTGAAATTAATTTTGAGGAAAAGAGTGGGTGGAAATTCATCTTTAAGTTCTAACAATTAGCTAACCAGTTACTCAAACATCAATTACTGATTAGCCTTGATTTAAAATACTTTAAAAAATATATACTACATTTCCATATGTACTTGGGTATAATCTTGGACTCTATTAGCTGCCATTGAACGTGTGACTCTGTACTAGTGACATGCTATTTTATTTTGCTTTATAATAAATATAATCACCCCCAAAGGATTAAAATATAAACCAATTTCTTTTTTAAAGCAACTTCTTTACTATTCTCTTATTTTATTCTTCTAGATTAAATTGAGAACTGGTTTGCGATCAGGATTGCATTGAATTTAAAAATTTGTTTAGAACAAAATAACATCTTTACAACATAGACTTTCTTTCTAAAATTAATACATCTCTAACATTTACTCAAGTCAGTATAGTTACCCTCAGTATAGTTATCTGCTTTGTTCATGTAGAACTATATCTTTCTTGATAAATTTATTCTTATGTATTTTTGTTGTTATTTCTGTTGTAAAGGGGATCTTTTATATTTTCTAACTGGATCTTATTTGTTATAGTAAAGCTATTAATTTTTTAAAAATCTGGTTATTAACTACTTTCTAAATTCTCTTAAGACTTTCAGTAGTTTTACATTTGATTATCTTTTTTTTTTTTTTTACATCGTCTACTTGGACATGATTATTTTTCTCCTCTTTTCGAATAGTTTAATTTTTAAATATTGAACTATTAGAAGAATGTTAAATAATAGTGTTGCTGGGCTCATACTCGATGTTAGTGGGAATGCTTTTCTTGTTAAATCATACAGTCCGATGCTAAATTTTAAATATATATATATACATATAACAAATACAAGAATTTATAATGTATTTGAATATTTTTATAAATACACATTTTGTGCATGTATTATGTAGATATGCAAATTCAAGAATTTGCCATTTCTTCTTGTTTTATCTGAGAAAATGTTGCATTTTAAAAAATCTGAGATAATTATCATGTTTATTCAAATGAATTATTTTTAATGTCAAGCTTATTAAGGTATATTTTACATATAGTAAAATATCACCCTTTTTAGAAGTGTGCATTTTGATAAGTTGTAACAAATATATACATTGCATAACTAATACGGAAATTGAATATAGAACATTTCCATCACCCAAAAAGTTCCCAAATGCCTCTTTGTAGTCAATCTTCTTTCTCAACCCTCAGCCCCTGGCAGCTCAGGTTTCTGTGAAGATCACTACAGGCACACCTCAGAGATATTGTGGATTTGATTCCAGACCTCTGCAACAAAGCAAATATAGCAATAAAGCTAGTCTCATACATATTTTTGTTTCCCAGTGCATATGAGAGTTATGTTTACACCACTGCTGTCTATTAAGTGTGTAATAGCATTAAGTCTAAAAAGGTATGTATTTTAACTTAAAAATACTTTATTGCTAAAAAATGCTAACCATTATCTAAGCTTTCAGTGAATCATAATCTTATTGCTGGTGGGAGGTCTTGCTTTGATGTGATGGCTGCTTATTGATTAGAGTGGCGATTACTAAAGGTTGGAGTGGCTGTAGTAGTTTCTTAAAATAAGACAACAATAACGTTTCAATGAACTCTTTCTTCCTTTCATGAACATAATGATGCTGTTGGATAGCATTTTATCCACGGTAGAACTTCTTTCAAAATTGGAGTCTGTCATCTCAAACCCTGCCATGGCATTAGCAACCACGTTTACGTAATATTCTAAATCCTTTGTTGTCGTTTCAAAATCTTCACAGCATCTTCACCAGGAGCAGTTTCTATCTTAAGAAATTACTTTCTGTGCCCATGCATAGGAAGCAACTCCTCATCCATTAAAGTTTTATTTTGAGGTTATTACACCAATTCTTCAGGTTCCACTTCTAAAACTAGTTCTCCTGCTATTTTCACTACATTTGCAATTATTTCCTCTATTAGTCTTGACCCCTCAAAGTCATCCATGAGGATTGTAATGCACTTCTTCCTAACTCCTGTTAATGTTGTTATTTTGACCTTTTCCCACAAACCACTAATGTTCTTAATGGCGCATGGAATGGTGAATCCTTTCTAGAATGTTTTCAGTTTACTCAGATCCATCAGAGGAATCACTATCTGTGGCAAGTATAGCCTCACAAAATGTATTTCTTAGATAATAAGACTTGCAAATTGAAATTCGTCCTTGATCCATGGGCTGCAGAATGAACGTTGTGCCAGCAGACATGGAAACAACAATAATCATTGTTCATCTCTATCAGAGCTCTTGGATGACCAGGTGCATTATCCCTGAACAGTCATATTATAAAAGGAATCTTTTTTCTGAGTAGGAGGTCTCAATAGTGGGTTTAAAATATTCAGTAAACCATATTGTAAACAGACTTGCTGTCATCCAGGCTTTGTTGTTTCATTCATAGAGCATAGGCAGAGTAGATTTAGCATAGTTCTCAAGGGCCCTATGATTTTCAGAATGGTAAATGAGCACTGGGCTTCAACTTAAGGTCACCAGCTGCTTTAGCCCCTAACAAGAGAGTCAGCCTGTCATTTGAAGCTTTGAAACCAGGCATTGACTTCTCCTCTCTAGCTGTGAAAGTCCTAGATGGCATCTTCCTCCAATAAAAGGTTGTTTTGTCTACATTGAAAATCTGTTGTTTGGTGTCACCACCTTCACCAATTTTCTTAGCTTGATCTTCTGGATAACTTGCTGTAGTTTCTACATCAGCACTTGCTGCTTCACCTTGCACTTTTATGTTATGGAGATGACTTCTTTCCTTAAACCTCATAGACCAACCTCTGTTAGCTTCAAACTTTTCTTCTGTACCTTTCTCACTTGTCTCAGCCGTTACAGAATTAAAGAGAGTTAGGGCTTTGCTCTGGATTAGGCTTTGGTTTAAGGGAATGTTGTGATTGGTTTTATCTTTTATCCAGACCACTAAAACTTTCTCCATATCAGCAATTAGGCTGTTCACTTTCTTATCATTTGTGAGTTCATTTAATATCCTTTAAGAACTTTTCCTTTGCATTCACAATGTGGCTTTCAGCCTATGTTGGCTTTTGACATGCCTTTCTCACTAAGCTTAATAATTTCTAATTTTTGATTTAAAGTGAGGGATATGTAACTCTTCCTTTTACTTGAACACTTAGTTGCCACTGTAAGGTTATTAATTAGCTTAATTTCAATATTGTGTCTCGGAATAAAAAGGCCCAGGAAGAGGGAGAGAGATAAATTGAGTAGTCAGAACACACACAACATTTATCAATTAAGTTTGCCATCTTATATGGGCATGGTTTGTGGTGCCCTAAAATAATTACAATAGTAACATCAAAAATCACTGACTATAGGTCACCATAGCAAATATAATAATGAAATAGTTTGAAATATTGTGAGAATTAATAAAGTGTGACACAGAAACAGGAAGTGAGACTTGATCAATGCTGGGTTGAATTTATAAAAATTGCAGTATCTGCAAAGCACAATAAAGCGAAATATAATGAAATGATGTATGCTTGTATACTTTTTCCTATTTAATCCATTATTATGGAGAATTTTACTAAGAGATTATTTCATATTCAACATCCTTACATTTCTGTAGTAAAGTGGCTATGGTTGTATTTTATATTCACAATGCATTGCCAGACTCTACATGCTAACCTATTATTTAAGAGTTTTGCATCGATATTTAAAAGGGAAATTGGTCTGTATTGTCTTTGTTAGCTTTTGATTGCAATCGTATGCTACCTTTGTAAAAGTAATTTGGGGACCTTCCTTTATTCTCTATAAAACAACTTGAATACAAGTATCAATTTAATTAGAATTTATCTGTGAAATGAATAGAACCTTGAAAATACTTTATAAGCTCTTTCATTTTTCCTTATTTCTATTGATCTATTTAATTATTAAATTTCAAATGTTTTAGCAGAGGATTATACCAAATAGTATAGTTATATAATATAGAAATCTATTCATATAGTAATATAGTTATGTTTTAACATTCGGTTGTGATTCTGCCATCTTATTTTATAATTTTATTTCTTCCTTGCTGCCTCTTGGTTTTCTTCTTTTTTTGTGTGTTGGTGATATAGTCTATATATTTTTGTAACCCATTTCCCTTCCCATATTTTATTAGTATTTCAGAAGATACCTGCTATCAGCGATTCTTTTTATAGCTTTAAACTATATTCCTATTCTCTCCCTCCCCACCCCAATCCAAGAAACAAAATAGCTACTATAGACTATGATGAGGGAGGAGAACTAGCTGGAATGGAAGTATCATGAGAGAATGAGTACTTTTCTCTTTCATTCACTGCTGTATTCTTAGTGCCTACAAGAGGGCCTCGGACATAGCAGCTGTTGGATCCATAGAAACTGTTTGGGTGAATGAATTAGTGTTGTCACTGACTCCTGCCTTTGAATTTTTGACAGCAGGCCTTGAGATTCAGGTACCAGGCCATTATAACTATATTATAGTTATATTCTTGTTAGTTTGACACATTGTTTTCTTTTCAAAATACAAGAATATTTTACATTTGTTTTATAACTGCAATTGCTGTAATAATTTACCATCATTTATAACTAAATGAATTCTGAGCTCACTGCCAGTCCTTTTGTGCACTGACCTCCGCATTTCTAATCTCTTTTGCATGACTGGATTGTGTTATTATATAGTTTTTTTTCAGGAAAATTTTGCAGGTGCTATTTACCTATGATCTGATCTTTTTTCCTCCCTCCTCCTCCCTCTCCCCTTTCCTCACTCCCTCTGATCCTTTCCCTCTTTCTATTTAAGGCATTTCTTTATTTTTAGAATAAGCAATACATTTACATTGTTCAAAACTCAAGAATAAAAAAGTGAAATCTTTCCTCTTCTTTCCCAGCCACTCAATTCCTCTTCCCACAACCAATACACAACCAATATTATCAGTTTCTTATAGATGTTTCTGAAGATATTTTATTCAAAAGGAGGTATATTTATAATTATTTTTCTAATGGTAGCATATTATAGCATTATTCTGCATTATCCCTTTTTTCCCCTCTTAACAATGTATGTTGAAAATTATTTCATACCGATGTATAAAGAGTTTCCTCATTTTTTGACCAGTTGGCAAGAGTATTCCATTGCATTGCTGAGTCCTTTCCTATTCAACACCAGCTGAATCAGAACTTCTGGGGTTGTGACTTTATGAAAGTTTCTTGGGTGAATGTGATGTATGGAGCACCATATCTTTGGCAGGTATTCCTTAGACCCTCTGAAACCTTCGTTCTCTGAACCTTAGCCCTTCTTTAGACCTGGCCCCATTACTTCCTGTTGGTGATGAGAGGAAGGCTCCATTCTAATCTTCCCCTTGGGCCAACTATACTCCTGGGCTTAGTGAGAGTTTCCAGAGTTGTAGTTTAACTAACATCGTCAGTTAGACTGACTGCTCTTGTTTTATAACAATCCAGTATTGATTATAAGTCTTCTTTTAATATACTTCAGGTTTTCCTGTCTCTGGATGATTCCTATAACACTTTATAGTATTAGGTTACTTTCTCTTTTGTTTTAGCATGGCTGGCTTTTTCTTTGAGTCTTACATCTTTTGCTCATTTTGTTTCATTCTTTGGAATGGAGCATTCTGTAAGCCTAGGCTACCTTTCTTGGAAGTTCACTTTATGTATTTATTGTATTATTAAATTGATTGTTTAAAAATGTGATTATTTCACAGTTTTCCAATAATTTTCTATTACAATAAAGTAAACAATAAATAGGTCTACTCATAGATTTTCTAATATCTGGGGTTTTTAGTTCTGTTTGCCTCACACAGACTATCTCCTTTTACCCCCTACCCCCTTTTTTGGGTAGGTCTTAGGCTTGTCCTGAAATTAAAGCTTAAATTCGTGATGACCAAACTGAATGCTTATAAGGGCAAGGTGGATAAAGTAAACGAGGGAAGCAAGGTTACTGACATGTTCTTTTCTCTTCCTAAATTACTGTATTTTACACCAATTAAATTGCTTGAATTAAAAAATAAAAAAACTGTTGTTGAAATTCCACTTCTTTCTTTAGATAATAATGTTCCACCATTATTTTGTATTTCTGGTTAAAGCTCTTACTATAAATTGTTTCATAATGGTGTCATCCATTTCTTTAAAACAGACACATTTTATTTGCATGTTTCACATGCAGAAATAGTCTTTATTTTCTGAGTCTATTGTATATTTCCCACTTTTGATAGAGACAGAAGGGTAAGTGCTATTTCACCTTTTTTCTTAACCTTACCATAAGAAAACACAGCTCAGACGAAATGCTGATAATAGCGGATATTGTGTGCTTACAATGTGTGAGGAACTGTTCTAAGTACTTTCTTGTATAGAATCATTTAATACTCATCACAAGATGGATAGTAGTTATTACTCCACTTCACAAATCAGGAACCGAGGTACAGAAAAATCAAGCAACTTCTCCAAGATGAGCACTGGTCATAAATTATGGAATCTGGATTCAAACCCAGGCAGTCTGGTCCCAAGTCCATGCTTTTATAGCTACTGTGCTTGACTTCCTATCTGCCATCCATCAATCACAAATGCAACTAACATTAGGGATTGCAGACAGAATTGCAGGTAAAATGTCTGTGGCACATTGGTGAACACATGCCCCCATCCAAAGGAGCGATCACTATTCCACCCCAACCCACTGTTACCTGGTGAGAACTAGAGAGCAGATTTGTCAATTCTACTGATTTTTCAAGAAAAGTCAGAATTTAGATATTTATGCATGCTTTCTAGATTTTAAAATATTGGAAACCATTCAAATATCTTAAAATCCAGGAAAATTTTGCTTTGACCAAGAAAGCAATCTGTGGGTTAGATGTGGACTATAAGATGCCTGATTGAACACCTGGTATAGACTATACTGGATCCAAATCTACTTCCTAGATGGCTCATTCTGAGCAAAAAATACAGTGAAAGAGATAAGGTGGGGACATTTTGTTGTTTATATACCTTCTTCCTTTTCTTCCCCTCTTCCTTCCTGTCCCTTTCCTATTCCTTCTTCAGTGATATTATAAAGAATAGGTTAGCATTAATGAAACATAGTAACATTAAAAGGGCTTCCAGAAGAGAAAGGGCTTCCAGAAAAAAATTCTAATAAATACCAAATAAGTCAAGGGGGTCTTAACAGATGCTTCAAAGTATGCAATTTATCTTGGACAGCAGCATAATGCTTTTTTTTTTTTTCTTTAGGATTTGCACCATTTTGACAGTGACAGGTACTTGCACTTAACACAAATTTGTGAAGAACTTACTGAGTTCTGTGTGGGGGCTCTGTGTGGTGACCCTGAAGATGCCAAAATTAATAAGGTTAGATTTATGTCTTTGAGGATTGTTAAACCTATTAATTCTTTAACATTGCTACTCTTATCATTAAAAGAATTTACAAAGGTTACTGGTAATAGAAAACCAACCAATGGCATCCATAAAAACAAGACAATTTAATATCAAAGAAAAAATTCTATTTTAAAGATATTATCTAGAAAGGGTGAATGTTTTACTTAAGTGAAAGAATTATTATTTATGAATTGATTGTTACCTAATTTTGGGTGCCTAGTTCTCTAAAGATTTTGTATTGCAATTGCTGAGTACATCAGCTAAACTTGTGATTCCCAAAAAGAAAAATGGGTGTCGCTTTAATCTCGTTAGCTGCACTTGTAAATACAGGAAGTAACACTATTGCCAATATATTATCATTGTGTAGGATGGAGAACAGTATACAGTCTGCCCTCCATATCCATGGGTTCCACATCCGAGGATTCAACCAATTGCAATGGAAAATATTTGGAAACAAAATGTTATGTTGTTGCTGATGTATACTATGCAGTTAGGCCTATGATGGTTGCCTATGTACTGAACATGCGCAGATTTTTTTTTCTTTTCATTATTCTCCAAGCAATAGAGTATAACAACTATTTACATAGCATTTACATTGTATTAGGTATTGAACGTATTCTAGAGATTATATAAAGTATACCGAAGGGTGTGTGTAGGTTTTATGCAAATAATATGCAGTTTTATACAAGGCACTTGAAGATCTGTGGATTTTGGTATCTGAAGGGATCCTGGAACCAACCAATCCCCTGCAGATACTGAGGATTGACTATACTTTTTAATTAACTCCCTGTGTTTAGGAGTTTGTGGTATACACATTAACACAAAACGAACTGCAGCAAATGCTTGTGGGAAAAAGAATAATAAATGTCCCAGATTTATGAAAGTGGTGCAATTCTCCTCAGATTTCTCCTCTCTGAACAAGAAGAAAGTAGCCAATTATTTTTTGTTGAAAATTCTCAGATGTTGTGTGACGATGTGACCGCTAAAGGAGTGAAGACATTTCTTTATTAAGAATAGCTATTAAACTCCTATTCTTTCTCTCTTTAAAAATATTTGATGGCACAAGGCATAGAGAAAGAACTATAGAGTAAATACTTAATTTTTATTCTTAGCCTCACAGTATACAATAGGCAAAATATAACAATTAGATGACAGAAATTAATTTCAGATGACTAAACTTTAAAAATAAGAAGCACACTTGAATACTTATTGAATTTTTGGAAAGTGCTTAATTTTATGATCTTAGAATGATACTTTTATAATTTCCAAGGAAAAGAGAGACAAATTTGATGATTAAAAAAAAATAGAAAACTTCTATAATTCAAAAAACACCAAACCAAAATAAAATAGAATCCTGGAGTAAGGAATACTCATGACAAATAGCATATGTCAAATAAGGGAATAATAATGATAAACGAACAAAATCAATCATAAAGAAACTGCATCTATAAAACAAAGATATAACTTACTAATAAATTAAACATGCAAAATAACAACAGAAACAAACAAGTAGTCCCTTTTTGCCCCACAGCAATAAACATTTTAAAACAATAAAATCTAATATTGCTGAAAATATCGACTGTGATGGTACAAATGAGTTTAACACTTTGGGAAACAAATTTACTGTTGGGAATCAAGGACCACACAAATGTTAATATCTTTTACCACAAACTGAGGTTTGCCTCGGTAATCTTTCTAGCTCATTCCCTTCAACCCCTCCCAGACAATGTGATAGAAATTTCTACAGCTTTTGGAATTCTCTGGATTTCGGATTTTATCAATTAATACTGAACAGCTATGTAGAATGCATGTGAAGTCAGAAGAGGAATACATGGCTTTGAGAAAAGTTGTGTTATTTTAGTCCGATAGTTTAGGAAAATGATATATTGTTTTGATTTATAATTTTAAATTAATTACTAAAATTCAGTTAATATATTTGTTACCATTTGCATTTCTTTTTTAGAATCAACTTTTCATTTAAATCCGATATGTAAAATAGATAAAAGCTTATTTTATTGTTAGTTATTAGCAACTTTATTATTGAACGTTAATCATTTGTAATATATGTTTTAACACATTCATTTTGCTTAAAATAAGCCTTCTCAATTATTACTACAAGTAGTTTCTTAGACAATAGCTGGAAAAAAGTCAATTACTGGGGTGCAGGAGAAGTCTTCTGGATTAAGAAGTGGCTAAATTCTCATGGGTTGAATTTGCTTGTGATTTGACTGGTCCTCATATCTGTCAGTGATACACAGAAGGCCAGACTGGAAGTTTGTTTTTCTTTACATAAAACATAATCGCTTTTCTTTGTTCTCAGTATATAGCTGATGATCTCCATTTTAGATTTTCCAAATGAAATGCTCTAACGTTCCACAAAAGTATGGCTGAAAACACACATTTACATTGACCAAAACACACATTTACATTGACCAAATCTTCAATGGTGTGAATGAAGTGGGAATTGATCATTTTTCAAGGGTTTCTATTTGGCATTCCCTGGTTGGCCTGAGAGTTTGTGGGCTAGGGTCTTGTAGTATTTGGTTTATTTATTAACCAGGATGCCTTAAAACAAGATGATGACCCAAGATCCAGTTGGAAAAGCCAAGCCGAGTTGCTTTCCTTATTGTCAAAGAACAAGCTAAATAAAGGAGAGAGGAGCAGGTAAAAGTCAAGGTGGGAATGGGGCAAGACCATCTGTGTCTACTCCTTTGGCCACTTGGGTTACCTTGTGCTTTTCTTCCAGGGTGTTGGCCAAATGTCTGGAGAATTAATTGGCTTAGCTCTGGTTAAAGCAAGGGGTGGGGTAGACACTGTGCCACTTGGTTTCACGTGGATGTAAGATATATCTTCTTAAAGTTTGAACACAGTGCTGCAAATTCTGTTCTCTTCAGGGGGACTCCCTCGGGACAGTGGCCCAGCATGTATGCTAATGTATGTCAGGGAAGAGGAATGGTGGCAAAAAGCGATCAGGAAATCTAATTAAGAGACCAGAATGCAATGGAAAGAGGACCTATCCATTCTCCATAAGTCGTTAGCTGGTGGCATGGCACGTTTCTTAATTTCTCTGTGCCTCTGCTTCCTGGAGATAATTACTAATTCCTTCCTCATAGGTAGTAAAGATTAAACAAGCTAATTCATGAGAAGTGTTTCAAATAGTATCTAGCACTAGTAAGTGGCACTAAATGTTAGCATCATCAGGATTGTCATCTTAAGAGGGTCTCTGGGGTCCATCTGTGACAGTTTTCTTTTCCATTAGTTGAAATCTCTGAAGATGAATATTAGAGATTTTGTGCTAAAAAAAGAGTGAGATTTTCCCAAGGATTCGATATAAGAAGAAAACAGGAGAGAGGAGATGAGAGAGAACCATTTTAAACCTTGTCGAAAAGGAGGACTACCTGTAGTAGCAATGAGGCCACAACTGAGAGAGACTGTATGGGGTGGACTGCTGAAAAATCCCAAATGGCAGAGGGGAGAATGACCAGAGGGAGAGAGAAAATGCTTCTCCTACATCACAGGAAATGCATGTTTCCACTGGTGGTCTCTGAACAAACTGTGGACGTTTCTAAGGAGAAGAATCAACTTTCATCATTGGCTGGGTCATGTGTCATCATACGAGAGTGAGAGAACCAGTCATATAAGAAATGTTCTGCTCTCTTTCACCGTTTTTTCTCCCAGCTGCTCTGACTCCTGGAGTGAATCAGCAACCGTGATCAGGAGGATGAGAGAGGAAGGACGGAGACGAAGGGCAGGAAAGAGAACAAGTTCATGCTGCTTTCTTCAGTTTCCTGTCTTCAGAAGCTCCCAGAAGTAGGAAGGGAATGTGTTTTAACTTAACATCATGTTCAAATTTATGATTATTACATGGGACTACAAACATTTAATTACTAAACTTAGATGAATTTTCCAACTAAAAATGACTACATTCATTTATTCATTGCTACATGTTAGAAAATCATGAGACTGCCTGAATACCTGAGTTTTCACCCAGGGGTAGAGGGAAAAGTTTCCACATTGAATGCCTTTTAACAGGAGAGTCAGAGACCTAAATAAAAATGTTGTCTGATTACATGTCATGAGGTCTTTTTGTTTAATATGCCATATTTAGTTGTTTTTTATGCCATATTTAGTTGGGGTTCTATGGCTTATAGCTAAAAGCATTCTAACTGATATGTTCATCTTCCTCCAGGTTTATGTTGGAAAGAAAGAAATCATATTGCGATCCACACTATTATTTTTTAGTCTCTAATATTTAATTATTATTTGATGACAATCGAGTCATGTGTTAAAACAGAGTTATCAAGTTATCAAAGCATTTTAATATAAATAATCCCAAAAGGAGGCAGTAGGATGCATAGGAGAGTATAAAGTTTTTTAATGTCCTTAAGCATGAAGGATAATAAACTGTGAAGGCACCTTGACTTAGCAGGTTTATGCACATGAAATATATTATCTACATTTCCACTTTGTATTTTATTCTGGGGTCACTACTAGTTTTGAAGGATTTATATTTGACAGATGGTACCTAATGCAGCTTTTTCCCCCTCACCTATTGTGAAGCAGAAACCTTTGCCAAGATTTCACAATATGAAAATTGCTCCTGTTTCCTAAAGGGCAAAAATGAATCACTTTCTTTTTGGATTAAGAACAAGTTGAGATGGCTCAGAAATACATTGACATAGTTTACTTGCCAGAGTGCTGACAGAGTGCTGACATTCAATGCTGTGTATATTTGGGGGAGAAAATTTGTTTCCCTAGAATAGCCAGTTGCTAATATTAAAGCATTCAAGTTAGTTAGAGTCAAAGCCTTTTACATGATATAGAACTTCTCATGTGAAGTTACAAGAATTTAAAGCATTTGTTAAAATAAAGAATTTTGTAATCATGCCTAGTATTATTCTTCCATTCCCAATCTAATCATTGTAAAAGGTTTTTTTTTTAGTTCATCCCTGGTAGTTGAAGAAAGTAATAACTTGTTTTTAAAATAAGATATCAAAATATAAGCTCAGTTTATTCTTATTTAAATTCTAGTTATTTTTAAGACCCATACAAAGTACCATTCCCTCCAGAAGTCTTTCTTGCAATTTTTGCTTTTAGTGACACATACTGTTTTGATATTTGGCTTTTATTTTCTTTCTAATTTATTTTGTCTCTATTTGTTTAATTTATGTAACATTGATTTCTCAACATGTTTACATGCTTCATAATTTAAATTAGATATTGACAACATATCTGTGACATAGTAATATCTAAATTATGATATATATCCTCATAAACTAGCATGATACCATTACAGGTATATAGTAAGACCTCAGTTACCTTGATTATGAGAGTAATTCACTTTCTGGGAAATTAGCCATAATGAGGAAATAAGTCATTAATGAAATAATTAGACTGAGAAGTAGTTCAGAAGTTGGTCATGAGTTGGTTATTTTTTTCCTTTAATTTCTGTTAAAGGCCCCTAAGTCATCTCTCTGGTTCAGTCTTGCCCCTTCAGTTAATTCTCCAGATGCCAGAGACCTCCTTTTAAATCTCAATCCTGACTATGCCACTCCTCCGATTCAAGTTCTCCAGTGGCTTCCCATGATCTTCAGGGTAAGAGTCAAAGTGTTTGGCTGGCCCCCAAGGCCCTCCGTGATCGGACTCTGCCTAGCTCTCTTCTTATTTTCTTCCGCTCTTTCTAGTATACACTTCAGTTTCACTTTGGAGTCCTCCCTCAGTGACTATAAATATTTACTCAACCTAGCTGACCCCCCTCTGTTATAAGTTGAATTGTGTTTCCTCCCCGACTGCACCAATTCCTATGTTTAAGTCCGAACCCCAGTACCCCAGAATGGGACCTTATTTGGAAATCGGTTCATTCCAGACGTAATTAGTTAGGATGAGATCATACTAGAGTATGATGGGCCTCTAATCCAATGTGACTACTGTCATAAAAAGGGAAAATTTGGAGACAGTGATGTGCACACAGGGAGAACATCACGTGAAGATGGGAATGATGCTGCCACAGGATGAGGAACTACCAGAAGCTTAGAGAGAGCCTTGCAGCAAAACTTTCCCTAGCACTCTCAGAAGAAGCATGACCCTGCTGACACTTTGACTTTGGACTTCTGGCTTCCAGAACTGTGAGACAATAAATTTCTGTTGTCTCAAGCCACCCAGTTTATGGCACTTTGTCATGTCAACCCTAGGGAACGAATACACCTTCTTTCCACTGATGAGCTCCTACCCATCGTTCCATATTTGGTTTCCATATTTGGTAACCACTTTTGAAGGCTTCTTCTGACATCCCTTGCCCTCTCTCACAGCTGAATTAGTAGGAGTCCCTTCAATTTCTTTCCTCATGTCTTTTGCATTTTGAACATTGATTTCTTTGCTTGTATTTCATCATGATCTGTTCATTGTTTTTATTGCAGCTCCTGGCATAAATGTCTCAATATGTATTATTAAGCAAATGAATTTTTACCTTTTCAAGGACTTCATCAGCATCTCTATGGAGAAATATTTGTCTCATAGGAATACAGTCACTCATTTTATAGAGGGAAATCAAGAGATATAAAAAGGTGGGGTGAAAGTAAATTAATCAATGTCACCTACCACCTCTATGGCACAGCCAAGAGCAATCTTTCACATTTGGGATTTAATATCAAAGCATTGTGGAGACTTCCAAAACATCCCTTTGCAGATGAAGAAACTGAGATTCATTCTATTAGATAGAAATGGCTCCTCATCCACACAGAACAATTCAGAAAAGAAAGAGGAATTTATTCCACTGGATGCTTATAAAACTATTAATAAAGTTAGGAAATTCTTTTTGAAAAAATTAAAGGAAGATTCAGAATTTAGACTTATCTTCTAGTGTAAACTTTTTTATTTCTTCCCAAGAAACCCATAAGAGTGTCTAAACTTTATTTGGAAGGAATATTATTACGCTTTTGTTCCAGCTCTCGCTAGTCAGAATTTAGCCAACACATATTCTATGTAGCAGAAAAAAGCTCATTTTAAAGTAGTAGCTAGAATTTAAGAATCCTAACTGGTCCAACTCAAGGCTCTATTGGTAATAATTGTCTGAGAAACAATTCTAGTATTGTCTCTTAATACTAAAGATTCCATGGCTAGCCCTGGGTACCTAAGAATTTTCTGCTGTTGGTCTGTTGGCTTCTGGAAATTCACTGTGGACCTAGTTGAAAAATGAAATGGAAAAGAGTGGAAGGATCACATTTATGTCATAAGCAAATCCTTTATAAATCATCAAGAGACTGCTAGATGGCCACAAAGAGATTTTGTCAAGGGTTTTATACAACTAAAATCAATGCATCCACTTTATCTGCTTTGAACAAACTGAAGATGCAACTGGAGATGTCACTAAGAGTTAGAGCTGCTCAGAAACCTTTAAGGTGTCAATTGACCACATTTTTTAGGTGCAGAAATGTTACATGGACACACCACAGATTCACCAGTGATTTACTTTTTAAAATCTGCAACAAATGGACCCAGGAATCTACAAGGGAATAAAAATATCATGAGAGCAAAGCTGAGTTGAAGCAGGGTAACTCAAAATCAATATTTTGCTTTTAAACTCTTAAGCGGAGACCCAGGAGGGCTGCACTCATTTTGTCCTCCTTACTTATTATCCTCAGAGGATGGGGTAAAAAGTGACAAGCCTGCTCCTTACTTCGGTCAGGACATTCTTCACTAACAAGCCACTTGTTAGAATTCTTAGCTTCAATTTCCTGTTGAGTGGCTTTTTAATAGCTATGCTATCAGATGCCGGTTAAAAAAAAATCAAACTTACTTTCTGTATTATATAAATGAGACTGTATTTGGGTAACTAGGCAAAGAACAGTCAATATCAAATTTGATGGAGAAAAAGAGATTTTCTTGTTAGCTATACCTGTGCAGTAAAGGGAGTTGAAAAACTTCCCACAGCAGCTCTACTGAGTTTTCTGCTATGAATTAGAATTCCTTGTTATTAAGTCAAACTATTTTCTGTCCTCATACATTGACCAGCAAAAACTGCATTTTCATTGCTTTGCTAGTGTCTTCAATAGGTGCAAACAGTAATTGAGGAGTAGGTGGGAATTTTCTTTAAGGAGCAGCCTGGGAATAAATTTTATTCTGAGTGGGTGACATCATTTATGTTTTCTCCTTAAAGTGTCTACTTTTTAAAACAAAACCAGAACTATGTTGATTTCTGGTGTTGGAATTATTTAGAAATCAAAGGCACAGGTCTTGGTTCAGAGTGAAATGTCCTTTCAACACCTAACTCCTAGGCTCATTGCACTTACTCCATAAACGTTGTTGGCTTGAGCAATTTCCTTCGTAGAAAGGAGCGAAGAGATGACATCAGTAGCTCAGGATTTTTTTGGTCAGGAAAGATTGGGAGAAATATAGGGCAAAATGAGTAAAGGAGAGTTTAAGCTCAATTCACTCATATAAAATATTGCTTGGGATAATATTTAGGGTCCCAATAAGAAAACAGAAACTGCAATAGTAGGTTAACAGAGAGAATCTAACATGGGTAATTAATTTAACAGATTTGTAAGACTGAAATACTGGAAAGTAGTAGTTGAGGTTACCCAGAGATAGTTAACTCCAAGAAAAAACTATGACCTCTAGACTGGGGAACAAAAGGATGGGGTTAAGGTTATTGGAACATAGAAGCTTAGAAGAGAGGCCCTGTGATGTTGAAATTCAGATTTGGGGCATGGGGGTGGGAGACTGGGAGTAGGAGGAGGAGGTGTTGACTGGATGGTGCTGATGATTCAGGAATTCAAAGGAGGGGCTTCTTGGAGCTGGGCCCCCTGCAGAGGGGTGCTACTCAGCTGGTGTGTCTGTGAGGGACAAATATGAGACTGGTCCTGGGAGTCTACAAAATGGAGACTAAAACCATTTGCCACAGCCAGAGAGAAGGGCTTCTGCTGAGATACGTTAATAGGAAAAGTGAATGAACAGGGAAGAACAAACATCCGTCACTACCACCACGAATACCATCCCATCTTCCAATGTCCTCCGTATTGGCACAGCCTAAGAAGGAGCCAGTTGGAAAAGGAGACATGAAATCTGCAGAACCTCTAGGCTCAGCATCGCGAAGCATAGTATAGAGGAGTGAGTTTGAAGCCAATTGCTTATTAACTGGCCACTTGATTTACAGCATCTTATCCATCAAGTTTGGCTAAGTTATGTTGTAATAAAACAACAACAACAACAACAACAAAAAAAAACTCCAAAAAACTCCCAGATCTAGATGGCCAAAACAATAAAGGCTTACTGTTTGTAGATACTACATGTCCACTGCAGGTTGGCTAGGCCTCTGCTCAGTGTCATATAAACTCCTGGATGTAGGCTAATGCAGCGGCCACTGCCTGAAGCATTGATGGTCACCATGGCAGAGGTAAAGAGAGCAGTGGTGAATTTTGCGTTGGCTCTTGAAGCTTCTGAACATTTCTTTGGCTGGAAGAAGTCACATGGATATATCTGATTCTAATCTTGGGGACAGAGTGTAATCCTACTACCTGAGAGAAGAACCAGAAGTATTCGGTTGATATCAAGGAAAATGGATATTTATTAGGCAAATTTTGGTTAAAAAATTTGCATACTTGACTTCTAAGTTTGGAAAAGCAGATCAAACAATACTGTACTTCCTTTTTCTTCTCAGGATCCTTTAAGGTAAATTTTCAACTCTGATGTCAATTAAAACTTACAATACAATTTCATTGTTAGTAATCGATCTGTTTATAGATTTTCTATTTCTTCTTGGTTCAATCTTGGAAGGTTATATGCTTCTGAAAATTTATTTCTTTTAGATTGTTGGATTTGTTGGCATATGTTTGTAGTATTTTTAATGATTCTTTGTATTTCTCTGGTGTCCGTTGAAACTTCTTTAATTTATGATTTTATTTATTTGGGCTTTCTTTTTTTCTTGATGAGTTTGGCTCAAGGTTTGTCAATTTTGTTTATCTTTTCAAAGAACTAGCTCTTAGTTTCATTGATCTTTTCTATTGTTTTTCAAATTTCTATTTGTTTATTTCCGCTCTGATCTTAATTATTTCCTTCCTTCTGTTTACTTTCGGTTTTGTTTGTTCTTCTTTTTCTAGTTTCTTTAGGTGTGAAGTTAGATTGTTTATTCGGAATTTTCTTGTTTCTCGAGATAGGCCTGCATAGCTATGAACTTCCTTGCTTCTCTAACTGTATTGTAAAACAAGTATTGTGTTGGGATGAAGGAGCCTTAATACCAAAAAATTACTGAATTATAAAGGTTTGAACCAAGATTTATTTTTTTAAAGGATATTAAATTATATTGCTCTCACCAAGTACAAAACCTTTTTTTTTCCTTTCTTGCTTTTTTTTCCCTTCCAGTTTTAAATAAACTTAAATCTATGAGCACATTATTGGGGATATGAATTTAAATGTATTTATTGGTTTGAAGATCATTTGGATGTGAAGATAATTTAGAGACAGCAGATCTAGAGAGAAACATAAATAAGAAAACAAACAAAAATCCTACACTGTGAACTCCACGAGGGCAGAAAACACGTCTTTAATTCACTCCTTAATTGGCAAGCTCTTCTACAGTGTCTGGCACACGGCTCGTAGTACATGCTTAGTTCTATTTGCTCTGACGGAGACAGTGGTTAAGTGCTCTGAGCATAGAAGTTTCAGGGTATTAAGAGCTCCATAGGAGGGGCACCCAAAGCTGCTCTGTGTAGTCAGGGAAGACTTCAAGAGGAAGTAGGAAGAGAAGGAGGTAACTAGGTGGCCATAGTGCAGCAGAAAATAAAGCCACCGGGAATATGGTAAGTGCACTGGAAGGACACTAGGCTATTTATTGGGATGGGATGGAAATGGGGGAAAGAAAGGATGAGGTGAGCTATGGTCAATTCTACATTCAGAATTTCAACCGTTTTCTGGCTTAACCAGCAATTTATATTTTAGTGAAGCACAATTTATTTCACTGAGAGACTAAGGAATATTTACTACATTATACTGGTAAGACATGCATATAAATAAAAATATTTCAATATAATGAAATGTTGAGTGAAACATAATAGGAACAGAAAAATCAAGTGGGAATTTGGAAAAGGGCAAACTTCTTACTAGCCATGGGATCACACTATATATATAAGGCATAATCAATATCTATTGAGTCTGTAGAGATTTAAAGCAACTAATACACTTGTTTATTTATTTTAAATTATACAAGTGAATTCATTTTTGTAAAAATATAATCAGTACAGACAAAATGAAAGTACTTTACCACGCATCGAAACCCCACATTGAAATCCCCCATCTTGATATAAGCACTGCTATGAGTTTGATTTATCTATTTAGTCTTTTTCTATGCATTTATATACATATATTTGGATCTGTATAAATATATAGAGTTATAGTGGTTTTTAAAATATAAGTTGCATCACACTCTCTGTATTTTTTCTCATTTTTTTCCCCCATGTAACATTAATTCTTAGAGAGATTTTCATCTGAATGATCTAGAGCTAATTTAATCTTTTTAATTGTGAAACAATTTTCCAATCTGGGCACAACATCATTTATTCCATTCTCCTACTGATAGAAATCTAAGTTGTTTCCAATTTTTAGCTGTTACAATGTTAC
The DNA here is from genome assembly GCF_000325575.1 of Pteropus alecto. Taxonomy (NCBI): domain Eukaryota; kingdom Metazoa; phylum Chordata; class Mammalia; order Chiroptera; family Pteropodidae; genus Pteropus; species Pteropus alecto. Next base: position 3,154,402 of record NW_006431210.1, read on the forward strand.
AATGAACAAAATTCTTCTCTTGTATAATTTATTCTAGTTGAGAAAGAGACAGTAAACAAGCTGAAAGGAAAAACAGAGGATATTCAAAAATGATGCATTCTTAGAAAAAAATTAAGAAGGATACAAAATGTCAGATGTGGGAGTAGAGTCGTTATATTTTATTTGAGGAAAGGCTTCGTTGAGAAGATGATTGCTGTTATGATCCGAAGCAAGTGGGAAAGTGATATACTGATGAGTAAGTGACACACTAAGTGTCTTTGCTACTCACTTGAGAATCCTTAGAACTTTTGAAATCTCATGAGCACACTCGAATTATTTGTAAGGTATAAGCAAGGGCCAATTTAAGTATTTATAATACTACTCTTCTGTAGTAAACATGACCGTAATCTTCTTGACTTTTTGTGACTTCATGAGTTTTCCATATTCTGCCTTGGTTAACCACCCTTTATCAGCTCACCTTATGTATTTAATTATTTGCTATATATACCTCTCCAATTTGCTAAGTACAATGAGCTTTTGCATTCCTTGTTTATTTTATCAAGACTCTATATCAAGTGTTTTTATTTTATAGCTTTTTCTACCCATATGAGGTTGACCAAACAAATTGAATTATTTTTACTTGCAGCATATATATTTTATCCATTCCTTTAGGAAAGTGGGTATTGATGTATGGGAGTCACGAACTCCATTGAGAATCTGATGGAAGCTGTGGATTATCTCTCTAAAAAATACGTATATTTTTGCCCCCATTCTCAAAATTTTGCATCTGACAGCAGTGAGTTCAGAGATATACAGAAATCCAATCATAAATCAGGGTCTAGGGACCTTATATTAAAAAACAAAACAAAAATTTTTTTTTGAAACTCTAAAATCTATCTATAGTATAGAAAGGACCTTTAGAGAACTTAGTAGTTGAATATATCATGACACCTCTGACAACTGCCTCCTTTTACATGTGCTTCAGCGTAAAGCTAGAGCCCATAATAAGGAATGAGATTAAAAAAAACAAAACAAAAACCTTCCATAGCTCATTACCATGTTTACTACGAGGGCATTTAACTTACTGTGTTTCGTTGTTAAGGTGCATGGAAGTCGTTAGAGTATAGACTCAGATTCATGAAAAATTTTTGTACTTTTCTGGAACAATGGATTTGTTTTAATTTACGGTGTCCACCATAAATTTTATAATCTTGGTGGAAGCTAAAAAGCTTAGATCCTAGGTGGAGACTTCTTTTAGCATGTGAGTGGGTTATAATAGATGGTCTTGTTTACCGAGCACTGTTTGATAAACATTGTGACGAGTGCTTTATGAGATTTTTCTCATTTATTCCTCATAATAGGACTATGAAGTCAGTGCTCTTTTCAATCTCCATTTTATAGAGGAGAAAACTGAGATTTAGGGAAAGTGGACATGCTCAAAGGCACAAGAAGAATAACAGAGCAGGATCACAGACCAGCTTTGTCTGACAGCAAATGCTCTTAACTACTCTGTATCACTTCCTCCCTCGGGGGCAGTATTTTGGACACTAACCTCCCCACTTTCTCTGTCTTGCTCTTCTACTTACATTCTTAATTTTTCTTATTTGTTTTAAATTGTTTTATCTTGACTATTTTATACCATCTTATAAGTTTGCCTTAAATAGTTTTTGGGAAAGGGAGAGTATGAATAATATTTTTGTGTATTTCTCGATATTTAATTGTGTGTTGAGTAGACTTAGCTAAAAACTTATAGCTCTCTCACCCCTGCCTTTGCCTCTTTCCTAATTAATTTTTTCCTGTCTTGGAGTGCTATTAATACTTACATGTTTTCAAAATCTTATCTAATTAAGACACTGAATGTTTTATTTTGTTTGAAAAATTCCGGGTCCCAGTTTTTTTTTTCTTTTTCCAAACATGTAATTTTTGCTATCTCTTTTTTTATCTCCTTTTTTTTTTTTTAAATTATCTTTAAAAGCTTTACTGCCCTCAGCCATCCTATTTGAATTAGCAGAGGTTTTTCTGACACATTGAACCCTTTTTACAGAAACGTGGTCCTATAGAAGGGCAGTGAATTGAATTTAAAATGTTAACTGCTCAACATTTCTTGGAAGTTCACTGATATATTGAGTATATTTGCATAACATTGCTTAATTTCTTAGGGCCTCAGCTTTGACATCCAGGGAGCAATGATAATGGCATTCACTTATTTTTTTCACAGGGAAGTAGTAGTTAAAGATCAATGGGACTTTCTGAGTGGGCAGGAAGAGGTGATGGGCACCCAGGGGAGTGGGGCTCGGTGTTGTCCCTGGAAGATCAAAGAAGTGCGGGCTATCTCCTCAAGCCTCTTCTTCCTTCTGTTTTTGCTCAAACCTGGGTAGAGGCCATGAACGGGGTGAGAAGGGACAGTGGCGGAGGCAGGGGAGGGCGAGAGGGTAGTAAATGTGTGTTTTCAAAAAGAAAAGGCTTCTGGGGAATGAAGAACATACTGATGTGGCACTCCTTTGGCCAGAGTCAGGAAGGACTTGAATGTGTTTCCCCCATTTAGAATGAGAACAACGCCATCTAGATGCTTTTTCCCTCCAAGCTTCCTAGGCTTGCAGGACTGATTTTCTGCCCTTCTTATTCGCCTCTTCTTTCCTTGTACCATGGCACCCTCTACACAGGGTGACGCTCATCATTCTTCACTGTGAAACTTTCAACGTCCATGCAAAACTCACTCTGCAGATGTTTCCTGCAGGTTTCATTTGCTCTATGTCCTTTGCATTATAAAACTACTCAAAGGATCTCATTGAACTTTTACATTTGTTACTGTCACTTAGTACATTTCTCTCTCTCTCTCTCTCTCTCTTTCTCTCTCCCTTCACCTTTTATTACCTTTCCTTTTCTTTTTTTCATTGTGACCTCTCCGGGCATTCTTTTCCCACTCAGGAGAGCTCGATCAGCTCCCTCTGCCTGTTCTTGCAGAAACCCTTCTCCTGGCCTTGCTTTGAGCAGAAAAGCACAACTTCTTAGCACAAATTCACTTTGGGAAACGAAAATAATGAAGGCAAGTGAATATTTCTCTTTTCTTGTCTGATCTGCGAAGGCCTGGAAGTATCTACACAGGCTCCCTGCCCCTACCCCCCGTTTTCAAGGTTGCCTCGCTGCCTTCTGCTCCAGTCAACCTAGTACTTTCATTTTGGGTCTCACGTTGAACAGCGGTGCACCCCTCCCCTGATGGCAACTGCTTCAGCAAGTGCCATGATGTGAATTTGATCCACTTTGCTTTGGTTTCATTTTAATGACTTCAGTTCTATTGCCTCTGAGAACCATGATTTATGGAGCTATTTGGATTAGCATCTTCTCCCTCATGGCAGTCACACTCCCCACCCCACACCCTTTAGTTAGTTTGCCAGTTGCTCTTCTCCACATGGTAGGGGAAATGTTCCAGCTTCCCTTCCACATAGTGTGTGTATGCCGAGCCTCCAATCCCTCCTCCAACTGCTTGGAAAGACAATAACTACTGTATTTTCTTTCTCCTTAAATTCTGAATGGAAGAAATTTTCAGGATTTACTGAGTAAATAATAAACAAATTGGAGGAAAGGCAGGTCAGGGAGATGAGGTGGTACCTAGGTCATTAGAATGACTGAATTTGGCAGAACTTCAATGGTAAAAAATAAACGAGGGAAAAAAAAGACGTTTTCTCTCTTTGATACCACAAAGAGCCACTGGATCTAAAAGGCTCTCAGATTCTCACTTCTGGGTTTCCTCAGATTTGGGTCAAGAAAGTGAGTGCTTTGTGAAATTAGGTGTACTTAGGTTTCTTGGCAGTTAGGGTTTATCAGCTCTACAGGCCATGGCTGGTGAGTCCAAATCTACAGGGAGAAAAGAGCAGCTAGGGCATCTGTTAACTGGAACCCAAACTGGCTGCAACTTGGGCAGAGGGCAGGGGGTCCCGGGCATTAGTGGCTTAATACAGAGGTGTGACCGTCAGGAACTTCAAGGGAAACTGGGCACTGATCATACTTGTTGCCTGAATTTGAGGCCAGTTTACTTTTGACTTATTAAAGCTCCACAATTTCAGAAGATGATTCATTTGGGGAGGAGTCTCTGTTTCACTGTTTGACATTGGTTGGGTAGGAGAAGACACTTTGCTTTTCTCGTGGTGACGTCAATTGTGCTTCCACATTTTTAGAGCTTCTCATTATGCCTCTTTTCTTTCTTTGATCACCATCCTTGTCCCCTTCCTCTTTTAGGCTTATATTTTAAAATATGAAGTGGAGACTGAGGGAAGCATGCTTAAGACAGGTAAGAATAATCGTGTTTCTGAGCCACGCTTGATTCACTTTCTTATATATGCTTTTTTTCCTACACATTTGGACAGAGCTCTCTGGGTTCATGGCATTTGCGGCATGGTCTAAAAGCATCTGGATGAACATGTCTCCTTGGCTTACAGACTCTTTGCCTGATGGGGAGATGCATGGCAGAGGAGGACCAGACACGATACTCTAAAGCAATGTATCTGAAACTATATGTGGTGAAGGCCTGTTTCTTTAAAATTTATAATGGATATTAGAAATGATATGTAATATTGTAAAGCTTAAAGTCATGTGCTTGGATGTTGTGGCAATGTCAAGTAGTTATAACAGTTTCTGAATATTAAGGCTTACTTTCTTGATTTCTATTGCTGCATATTGGCAACTAATTGTTCCTGGACTGACACAGGACTGTGTATCACACTTTCAGGAGTCCTGCTCTAAAGCCTTCTTCCCTGGCTTTAAGGGTGGAGACTGACACCTGTTATTCAAATAATAAATTCCTCTTTTCACGAGACTGACACCTGTTATTCAAATAATAAATTCCTCTTTTCACGGAAGCTCATATGGTTTGTTATTTGTAATCAAAAGGAAATCAAAACACATGGGAAGTAACCACCTCTGCTCTATTTTAAAGGGCTCTTAGAGGTAATTCACCTTTTATAGAGGATGCATTCTTGAAAATGTGGACTCTCATCAAGTGATACATATGCATGTTATAACACATATTTTTACTTCCAGAGAGTAAACATAATATTAAAATGTATTATAATATCCGTAACTACACCTCGTTTTAGGTATAGTCTTCAAAAAATATTTTTAGATGCTATGTATATTTTTTGATTGAATTTTTAAAAATTGCACACTTTGTCAATAAGCTGAATCCTTGAGCATCTCATTGAAGGTGAAGATTTTCTGTTTTTGAGATACTGAATGGTATTTACCCTTATATCAACTGTACGAACTTGTGATACTTATGCTACATAAAAGCGGTGCCAGCACTTCCATTTTTTCCGAACGGAATCATTCATCTCCAAAATATTCATTTATTAAACAGTATATGAGAGTCCATATTTGGTCATGTATATAAAAATGTAGATAAATAAAACTAAGTAGATAAATCTATCTATTATCTATTTATCTATCTATCTATCATCTATCTATCTATTCATCTATCTACTATTTATCTATCTATTGAATCACAGGTGTGGATATACAAAGTTAAAAAAAAATGAGGCTGTTCAAAGCTAAATATGTGAAATTTCACAATAGAGTCTAATAAGAAAAGAAGTAAAAAAAACCAAAAAAACATTTTAAGTAAAATAAAATAAATTGAGAATTATGCTATAGCATAATTAAATATATAATGATGTATATATGTAAAAAAATCAAAGTTTTTATTCAATTACTTAAATCTATTATTTACATAAAGTATCCATCCCGGAACCACATTCCAGTTTTGTTCCTCTCCTTTCCTCTTCCAACCATATCTTCCACCTTGCCTCCCCTTCTCCTACCACATTTCCCCCCACTTTCTTTATTCCTTCCATAATTATTTATCGAGTGTCTACTTTTGGCTTTGCACACTGCAAAGCGTAAATATGGCAAAGTATAGCAAATGGTCCTTGCCATTTGCAAAGTCACTGAGGAGGCCAGATAATATGCAGCTCTGCAGAGTTAGGCAGCTCCACATGAGTTAAAGAACCAGATCAAGTATTGTATTGTAAGAGAGATAGCAGAAGGTAGTGTATATAATGAGGAGCCCCAGAGAAGTGCTCTCATTAGTGGCTATGAGTTTACAGGATGCAAAGAAAATGTTATCTGAGGACTTGAGTAGCCAGGGGAAATGTCTCTGAGATTGCACATTTTGAGTTGAGTCTACAAGGAGGCCAAGCTTTGGATTAGCAGAAAAAGATAGTAATACTGGCTAAAGTAGCCTGGTGTTCTAGGAGTATAGGATGGTTTGGGTAGAGTGGAAAAAGACTAGAGAGTAGAGGTGATTAATATGGCTTAGGATCAAAATTAGGTTCTATTACAGGCCCATTAATTAACAGTCTAATATTAGATCTTGTCCCCAAAGTATTCTTAGACTATGGTTCCTTGTTTGGGGTTCTCCAAGGCCATATCTCACTCAGTGTCCTGCTATATCCCCTCAGCATTCATCTGCATATGTGTAAGGCTGTTTACTGCAAATAGCTACAACTTTCTGCTTATGGGTTTGTTTGTTTTTTTCTAGCCATGTGAATATGTTTGGCTGCTGCAAAGGACAAGCGGGAAGTTTCAGGAAGTTAGATCTGTCAACCAATGTTGGATGGGAACTTGGTGAATACTTTTTTCAGCTTCTTTAATCCGCAGTTGGGATAAAACCATGGCTTGTTTCTGTTTCCCAGAATTCCTCATCATGAATGGAAGCCAGATTTAGAAGTCAGATTGCTCAAAGGACAAAGAGAGGGACTGAGGTAGGGACTCAAATGAAATTAGGACACACAAGAGTCAGGGAATAGGGACTGCTACAGAAGCAAGAGGGGAGGGCCTGAGGTGATTCCTGAGCTTCTTTCTGGATGGCACATGACTGGCAGGTACCTGCAAACTTGCATATGGGTCTAATTTAAGGAGCTAAGTGAAAATAGTGTAGAAAGTTTCAGTACTGTAGAGGAAGTAGAGAAAACAGTCCGTGAAGATGCTCAGTCAGTGTGTTGGCTGTAGGTGATGGTTCTGGAGGATTGCAAGGGATTCAGCCATGTGTGATTAGCCACTGGAGAAGAGCTTATGATGAGGAGAACCTGGGTCATGCATTTTTGTAACTGGCTGAAAGTGAGACACAGTTTGGAATTACCAGGCTCTAAAGTTTCAGGCAACTTCAAGTGACATCCCTGGTGGTTTGAGTTACCCAAAGAGGATGTCAGTCAATGTTCAGGGGTTCAAAGAGAGCTCTGGTCAGTGGTGTTGGAAGCATTATCTGTGCACCATTCATATTACCTTGTCTACACCACTTCGATTGAACTTTTAACAACCAGCACCTGCTTTTCTTTGCCCGAGGCCTCTCTCTTGTTACTGGAGCCAGCTTTGCCACCAGAAGAGATAGGATATTAACGTCCTTCCCTCAGTATGCCTTAACCAATGATCGACAAGATTTAGTGTATAAATAGCCTAATTTCCTCGCCCCTCAAGGAGATAATGTTGAGGTGTGAGTTCTGCACTACTCCAAGTGGGGTTGAGCTCCCTGAGCCCACAATCAGGAGCTGGCTTGATAACATGTTTTAATGACTACCTTTGCTTTCTCTCCATTTTAAAATAGTATATTAATAGAAGGCCAACAGATCAGGACACGATTGCCATTGAAAAGATAGTTTGTTAGTTATAGTTTTTAAGAAGAGGGGACACATCATGTCATGGGGATGGGGCAAGTGGAAAGCAGTAGAATTGGTCAGGAGGCAGGAGAGGGGGAACTATGGGAAAGAGCCCTTATTATGGTTTCTTTGAGAAGGAACAGAGGAGGCAGAGTAAGTGGGTTTAGGATTAACTAGTTTGAATAATTTCAGCAGGCTCTAAGGCATAGGGTTGGCCCTAGATGTCTGGTACCTTATCCTGGGTGATGAGAGCATGTGAATAATGTCCTGGAGTGTGAGGGACTGATAAAGGAGGTGGTAGGGGTATGGGCTCTGGGTTGGCTGGTTTTAATTTGAAACTTGTTCACGGGTAAGTCATTAACTATCTCTAGGAATTGGCTAACCTGGGAAGGGCAGTCCCCCTAAAGTCAGCAAGGCCCTAGATGTCAAAGCATCAGAATACAGAGAAGACATGGTAAATACTTCTCCCACATCTGTGTGCCTATTTCTTCCCGGATAAACTACTTGAATTTGAATCCTCTCATGCTCTGCTTCTAGAGTAATCCAGACTAATTCAGGCAGTTATGATGCGTCTTGTAATAACCTGGATTTTTGGCGGCTAAACTAATTTTGGCAAGAATAGAAAGAAAGGAATTCTCCAGAGTGTATATAATATTTTCACTCTTGGAATTATGTTAACTAAATTGAAATGTGTGTGTATGTATGTATACATTTTTTCCCCAAAATGAATTTAATCCAGAATAAAATTTAATTCTAATCATTATCAGCTGCTTTATTGGTATGCTGGCGCCAGCTTGTACCACCCCATGAGAAATGATTATTAAATATTCAGAAAATTTGAGAGTTGTTTATTAAAATATTAGTAACTTGGAATTGACCATGATGGGAGTTTTTACACCACAGAAATTGGCAAATACTGCAAATCAGGGCTTCTCTCTCCAGAGCTGCTTTAAAAGCACACCACTGCTTTTTGGAAGGTTTATGAATAAAAGAAGTTAGTGTCACAAAGGTTTAGTGTTGGAACAGTAATTAGAAATCATCTGGTCTAACCTCTCAAATTCAAACATAGGGAATGAAGCTTGGAGAAGGATGAGGGAGAACGTTGCCCAGGATGAGAGCTGGTGGCAATGCAGAAACTAACACAAGTCTCTTGGGAAATAAAGTTTTACACAAATAAAGTTTTACATACCCGGGCTGGGATCTTAAAATCATTATGAATATACCAGTATTATTTGCATTTTTTCCATTTTCAGTGTTTTTTTTTTACAAAGATGTGTGTGTGTGTGTGTGTGTACGCGCACACGCGTGCATGTGTGAATGTGTGTGTGTATGTGTTGAGGAGAGAAGAAGGAGGGAGAGAGAGACAGCGGGAGAGCCTTCCACAGTATTCCCTACTAACAGTTTGATTTAATAAAACCATTTAGTTAAAGGCTGGAAAAAAAATAAATAAAATTTCCATGAGCATTCGTTGACACTGTAAATATGGAAAGTCTGTTATTGAACAGCAGTTAAGTAGATGCCAACAGGGAACATCGTGACAAAATCACAACTAAATATTGATATGAACATATTTTTGTTTGTGTGAAAATATGTTTCCTCCGTATGGGAAAGGAAACTGTAAGGAGAAAAATACCAACAACACATTGAACAAACGTTGAGTGGAGAAGCTGTTTTTCTGCCAGAGCAAACCACTCTTCCTCATCCTGTGAATTTTCCTGGAGAGGTTGTCGTGAAATTTAGTTACACAAGTGGGAAGCCAAAATTCTTCCATTCAAGGAAAAACGACAGATTTTAAGGGCTGAAAACACACACAGAATGGTTATGCTCCAAGCAGGTATTTTAGTTGAACTGCCAGTGTTTTTTAAACCCCCGAGAAAAGACTAGGTAAGTGATTTCGCTTTCAGAAAATTGTGGGTATTTATAGATTAACCTTTAGAAATGGATATTTGGTATCGCTATCCTTGTTCCTGAGAGTCCGACCTACTTTGAACTCAGTGGTTCCAACGGGAATTTGGCCTACAGTTTTAGATCTTCCAAATCATATTCCAGATTAAGAAAAATCAGAATATTATTCTCCTAACAGCCTTCTTTTCTTTCCAAATTATAAAATATATTATTGATACTAATTAAAAGGAAGAGATCCAACCAGAAAGATGAAAAATAAAACAGCCCCCAAACACATTATACTAGTCTAACCCTGAGAAATACTTCAGAGGAATCTTAATTGAGGAACTTTCTTCAAATACCTGGCCAATACTCCTCAAAGGTCATCAAAAGCAGGGAAAAGTCTGAGAAACTGTTACAATCAAGAGAAGCATAAGGAGACAAGACATTGAAATGTACAGGTAGTAACATGGATTAGACCCTGGAACAGAAAAAGGACATTAGGGAAAACCTGAGAAAAATTCAGTAAAATAAGGACTTTAGTTAATAATAATTTATCGATGTTGCTACATTAATTGTAGCAACATAGGATGTTAATGTATGATGTTAATAAGAGGATGTTAATATAGGATGTTAATAAGAGGAAAAACTGAGTGTGGGGCATACAGGAACTCTCTGTAATATCTTTGTAATAATTCTGTATATCTAAAAGTGTTCTAAAAGTTTTTAATTATTTTAAAATTAAGTCAGAAACATTTTTGGGGGGAGGAATAAAAAACTGCCAGTTTAGCTTTTATCTTTTACTCATAGTTTGTGTACAATCTTATAGCACGCTGTCAGAAAGAGCAGCCATGTGCTTGATTCAGAGGAGGGGAGACATAGAGGAATTAAGGATTTCAAGGCAAAATCATCGAGGACAGCTGAGGGCTTTGCTGGTAACAGTATATAGGGAGTGGCACTAAGATTACTGAGTGCCCCAATCAGTGGACACCTCACGTCCAGGAATTCTTTTATTCTTATTCTACATGGGAACAAGTATGTCTGGGAGAGGGGACCAGGAAAGAGGAAACTAAGCATGCAAAGTTCAAATTTCTTTTAATGGTGCTCTCGTGGAAAAAAAAAAAGAGGCCAATTGATAATTAAGATGGCTTTTTCTGCCTATGTTTATTTCCTGTGTACATCTCTTTCTTTAATAGTCTCCAAGGGTGGCCACCACTGAGGAAGGGAATTGTCCCCTTCCCTATATGGACATGCTGCTCTTCACTTGGGGAGGTAGAGTCCAATTTCCCTCTCCTTGAATCTGAGCGACTTGCTTTACCAATAGAGTGAGAAGGAACTGTTTATTATTCTGGAGCTTCAGAGGCTGGGTCATAAGAGGCTTATGGCTTCTTCCTGGGCCTGTTGAGTTGCTTGCTCATGGGACACATCCCCTCGGCACTCTGCTTAGAAAGGAGATGGCCCAGTTAAACCATCGTGTGGTTCCAGTGCCAGCCACCATATGACTATAGCTGTATGGGAGACCCAGAGCAATAACAACCCGAATGAGCTTAGTCCACCCACGGGATTGTGAGAAAAAATAATAAATTGTTGTTTTAAGTCATTAAGTTATGGAGTGGCTCCCTAAAAAAAAATAACCTATCTAGATACTTCCTACAGTTTGACAAATAGGTGATGTAGGCCTCTGAAAGCCAGTCTAATGGTCCCTGTAATATCTGGCATGACTGGAAATCAGTAACACTTTGATAAATATATTACATATTGAGAGTATTTATCCCTGGGTATTTAATGATAAACAAGACAGATTTGAAGCTCAAGAAAAGATTTTTGTTTTAAATGAATTTTATATATTCATCCAGTTTTAATACTTCTTTTACCTCCTTAGGATTATAGATCTACATGTAAGAGCCAGGAGAACTTTTTGTTTGTTTTGTTTTTAAATGTTTAGATGTTGCTTTTTTTTTTTTTGTGAACCCTCAGGTTATAACATTATGTGTGTGTGTGTTCAAAAGGAGAGGAAGATAAGACCATCTTTTATATCTTATCCTTCTATATTTCTGCATTTGTTTACCCCCCAAATAAAATAAAATTAAATAAATAAACTAATTTATCAATTCTTTACCACGTATCTCAGGCACTGTTCTAAGTGGTTTATATACATTTTAACTAATTTAATACCAACAACAACTTGTGAATTTGGTGCTATTATCATCTTTGTTTTACAGTTGAGGAAACTGAGGCACAGAGTGTTTAAGAAATTTGTCCAGAGTTGGCTAGTAAGTGTCAAAATGGGGTTTCAAACCTGGGCCATCCGATTCCAAAAACCATGTTTTTAATTGCCACTCAACATCTGCAAATTTTAATAAGGTGTATTTACATTTTTTATGTATTTATTAGTCTTTGGCTTATCATTAACTGCTCAGGTAGCTAGCTACATTTGCAACCTCTTTAGTAACAAGACTTGCATTTCTTGTATGAGAAATAATAGACATATATTCTCTTTGTAATTCTCAACTTTTATAGAGAAAGTGTGAAAACAAGAACAAACAAATAAGAACAACCATAAAAACATTCTGTAGGGTCAGATAGTCCTAGGTCAGAATCTGGCTCTGGCTTTTGGGTAAGTTCTGAATCTCTGCTTAGTTTCCTCATCTGTGAGAGGGGACAACTGATGCACTTCACTACAAGGTCATGGGAAGTAAATGCATTTCTGTATATTAAGTACCTGTTGCATAGCAAGAGAAGCGGTTTAGCACTGTCATGAAAATCGTGGGGTTTGGAATCAGACAGACTGGGTTTTGCAACCCATGTGTAAGGCCTACTGAGTATGTAATTTTGGGTAAATTAATGTGAGAACTAAATAGGATAATTTTGTAGCATGTCTGATTCATAATGAGAGCTCCAAGAGCTGTAGTTATGATGATGCTAATCTCAGTTCTATTCCAACTCCTCTACCTTGTTGAAGTCTATACCCCCTCATCCTTCGGGAGAAAGCATTGGCATGCTTGTATCAACCAAGGTTTTTCCTCCTCGCTTTATTTTTATTATGGAATAATTTAAATACAGCAAATTCACCATTTTTAGTGTACATTTCTGTGAGTTTTGATAGATGCATGCAGTGTGCAACCACAAAGACATATACACATTTCCATCACCCCCGCAAATTCTCATCCATTACTTTATGTCAACTCCTACCCCAACTCCCGGGCCTTGGCCGTCAGTGGTTTGTTTTCTGTCCCTATCATTTTGCCTTCTCCAGAATGTTACATAAATAAAATCTTATAGCAGGTAGTATTTAATTAAATCTCATTTCTTTCACTTAATATATTTTATTTGAGATTCATTATGAATAAAGTTTTAATTACTTTTACAAATATATACTTTTTTTTCCTTCTCAGTTGCATCATGCTGATGGTGATAGATGAACTAATTAAGAGCGAAATCTCAAGAGTCTCTTATACTCAGAGACTATTCTATTTCTTTTTGGTTCACTGAAGTGCCAGCAAAAACCCAAACCAAACTAAACTGAAACAGAACCACAAAACACTGGACTATCAGTTTCAACAAATTTAGAATAGCATCCCTTAACAAGCAAAACCTTAATTTTCTCCTTTTATTTTTTTGCACAATTAAAGAAAAAGAAAAAAAGGCATTATTTTGACTTTTCCCCCAATTTACCTCCTCATTTTATAGGAATCCTTTCTTTAGTTACTTGGTCACACAAATCTACAGCATCTCATTTTGACCTCAATGTCCTTGGATACCATTTTGAGCCACTTATATCCTCTGTATTTAGCCATAATGTGATTTATACATTCATGCTGACTCCATATATACTAGTTGGCAATGGATTGAAATGAAACCTGCTGAGGAGAATCCGTTGACAGTAGGAACTCAGGAAGATCAACGGGCTTAGGGAAAATGGATCATGGTCTTTTTCATGCTTTTTCCCATTTTAACTCTTAGGGATTCCAAATCTTGGCTTCCTGGTACTTACTACCAAGTCTTAAACAAGGAGGTAAAGAAAAAAGAAACATATTAAATTGTTTTTTTCCCCTGGAATTGAAGTGGGAATAGGAAAGGAAAGTCAGAGATGATTAAAATGGCATAGAGATAGCTGAGTTTGGGAGGAATTAAAGCTATTAAGCTTTTTTACAGATTTATTGCAATGATTCCTCCAAACCACAATTCTAATTCATGTGTATTATTATTTCTGTCTTTAGGTGGCATTTTCATGCTTTGCTACTACAGAAACTGCTAGTTGTTTCCCAATACCCATTCTGATGGTAATGCAGTAGCCCCATGATAGAGCTGTTCATCCAACAGGTAATCCTGAGTACCTTTTAGGCATTGTGCTAGATGTGGAGAATTCAGTGGTAAGCAAAACAGCCAGCACTTGTCCTCACGGAATTTATAAGCTGTGGAATTTGGGAAATATTATATAAACTCAGTATAACTTTCCAAAACTCTAATGGTGCCATGATATCAGTGTACCATATAAACATTCTCCAAAACACTCAATTTGATAGGAGGAGGAAAATATGGGAAGTGTGGCGTTCGGTTTGAAAAATGAAAGAGATTTTGAAGCTTTAATATTGTTGTTTTATTATTATGTTTGCAGTCCATGTTTTATATTATTTTCAGCTTTATTGAAGTATAATTGACAAATAGAATTGTGAGATGTTTAAAGTGTACAAAGTGATAATGGGATATATGTATACATTGTGAAAGAATCCTCCCAATAGAGTTAATTAACACATCTATCATCTCACATATTTACCATTTTTTGTAAGAATATTTAATTTCTATTCTTTCAATAAATTTCAATTATACAATACAGTATTATCTACTATAGTCACCCATGTTATACATTAGATCCTCAAACTTTATTCATCTTATAGCTAAAAGTCTGCACCCTTTTATCAACCTCTCCCTGTTTTCCCTACTCCAGCCCTTGGCAACCACTTTTCTACTTGCTGTTTCTATGAGTTAGACTTCTTCTTCTATCTATCTATCATCTATCTATCTATCTATCTATCTATCTATCTATCTATCTAT
>NW_006431210.1:3169016-3212062 GCF_000325575.1 Pteropus alecto
ATTCATTCATATCCATTTATTTTTCTATTTATTTATTTATCCATCTATTTATTTATTTATTTATCCATCCATTTATCTATCTATCTATCTATCTATCTATCTATTTATTTATTTATTTTATTTTATTTATTTTATTTATTTTTTGAGTTCCCATATAAGCGATACCATGAGGGATTTGTCTTTCTCTGTTTGGCTTATTTCAATTAGTATAATGTCATCCAGGCTTATCCATATCATTGCAAATAACAGGATTTCCTTCTTTTTTAAAGGCTAAATAATGTTCCATTTTGTATATGTGTGTGTGTATTACATTTTCTTTATCCATTCTTCTGTCAATAGATACTTAGGTTACTTCCATATCTTGACTATTATGAATAATGCAATGAACACAAAAGCACAGATATCTCCTCAAGATAATGATTTTATTTCCTTTGGATATATATCTAGAAGTGGAATTGCTGGATCATGTGGTAGTTCTCTTTTTAATTTCTTGAGGAAACTCGATACTATTTCCCAATGTAGTTATATCAACTTATATTTCCATCAATGGTGCACAAGAGTTCCCTTTCCTTTACATCCTTGCCAACAATTATTCTCTTGTCCCTTTGATCATAGACATTCTAACAGGTGTGAGGAATATCTCATTGTGGTTTTGATTTGCAATTCCCTGATGATTAGTGATGTTGAGCACCTTTCCATGTACATGTTGATCATTTGTATGTCTTTGGGAAAATGTGTCTTCAGGTCCTTTGTCCACATTTTAGTTGGGTTACTTGGATTTATTCTTTTTTTGCTATTGAGTTATATGAGCTCCTTGTTTATTTTGGATATTAACTCCTTACTGAATATGTGTTTTGCAAATATTTTCTCTCATTCCATAAGTTAACTTTTCATTTTGTTGATGATTTCCTTTGTGTGCTGAAGCTTTTTAAATTTGATGTACTCTCACTTGTTTATTTTTGCTTTCAGTTCAAATCCAAAAATTTATTGCTAAAACTATTGTCAAGGAGCTTTTTTCCTGTTGTTTTTCCTAGGAGTTTTAGGGGTTTCAGGTCTTACATTTAAATCTTTAATACATTTTGAGTTAATTTTTGTGTGGGGTGTAGTATAGGGCCTAAGTTAATTTTTTTTGCATGTGGGTATTCAGTTTTTCCAAAACAATTTATTGACGAGACTATCTTTTCCCATTGTATAGTCTCTGCTCTTTTCTCAAAAATTAATTAAGTATATATGCATGGGTTTATTTCTGGGCTTTCTATTTTGTTCCATTGTCTTTTTATAGATAAAAGATCTATATGTCTTTTTTTTCATGCCAATACCATAAATTTTAAATTACTATCACTTTATAATATAGTTTGAAGTCAGGAAGTGTGATGCCTCCAGCTTTGTTCTTATTTCTCAGCATTACTTTGGCTATTTGGAGTCTTTTTTGGTTCCATACAAATTTTAGAATTGTTTTTCCTGTTTCTGTGAAAAATGACATTGGAATTTTACATTGAATCTGTAGATTGTTTTGGGTAGTATAGACATTTTAACAGTCTTAATTCTTCCGATTCATGAACATAAAATATCTTTCCGTTTACTCATGTTTTCTTCAATCTTTTTCATCAATGTCTGAAGCTTTAAAATCGTCACTTAAAGATTTTCCCGGATATACAGAAGGTGTATATACATAAAAATATATTTAACGTCATTATATCTTTTACTATTTTTGTATACTGGCTCATTCCTAAAAGGACCTATGGTGACTTATGAAATACAGATTGTACAGCAAGATAAACACACACAACAGCAACAGCAGCAAAGCAAAAGAAAAGATGATTTCCCAATTGAATTAAGGAAAAATCAGAGTAAGTAAATTGAAATATTGGAGTAAAGTTAGAACAAAGTAAGATTAAAAAAGTTAGAATCCCAAATGCATACTATAAGAACTATATTTTATATAGATGTATGGTCACAGGTTTAGATCTGCTCTAATTAGTAGTAGTGCTCAAGATCTTTCCCATGATTAACAGCGCAAATACCATAAAAGCAAAATTCCTGCTTGGAAAAAGCAAAATTGTCCTTGGTACTGAGATACAGGAGAAATTTCTTCTATGAGTTCGTCGAGAAAATAATAAAGTTAGTGTTAATATAAATAAATAACTGTTTCTATTGTCATACTTATCACCTGTACTAACTTGAACACAGGAGGCTTGTAAAGAGGGCATTTACAAATACTCTTGTTTTTCACTGAAAATGTCACATGTTCTATATGGCAGACTTATCTAGACACTTAACCTGTAAGAATGATGGATGTGGCTCCTCGGGAGTACCAGAGGACAAATAGTTTCTCAATGTCTAGCCTAGTCCTAGGAGCTCTGGCTGTAGGAGATAGCTCTAAACAGTGCTCTGCTTGCTAGGTCCCAGGGATAGGAGACAAATGGGTACAATATTGCTGGTGACCCAAGCTGTCCTGGCCAAGAAGCTGCTGTGGACCTCTTATACTCAAAGAACCTCCTATCCTTTTGTCTTTTGTTCCTGAAATTCTGCTTAGGCCTTGGTTTTCATGAGACCATCCATTTTAATGGTCCTCAAAACCTCTTCTTTGGCTGTCACTTCATGTCATCTATGTTGACTTGTAGTTGTTGGCTTATTGCTCAGCATCTACACCTCCCATGAGTCATAGGAAGAAGGCTTTGCTCCCTTCCACGCTAAGTTCTGAAATGAAGCCAGAAACAAATGATTTTGTGTTCCCAGCTCCCTGCAGTGCACTTTTTCGCTAGCCTGATATTTTAGGTTATGAAGTCCCTTTCTTCTTAGAAACTTACCCTAGTTACCTCAAGACTTATCTAGAACCCAATTTAGATGTAGAAAGGACTATTCTGCATGTAAACTGTTCCTTTCTTTAAAGCTCAGCCAAGACTATCATATCAAACTTAATGGCCCTGACCATCTCTTCTTTGGGACAATGACTAGAGCCATCTGTTTCCTTCCAAATGTTTGGGGATCTTATCCCTACAGCTTCTACCATCATGCCCAACTAATTCAGTTATTTCATATCGAAGGAAGCTCATCAAGCCCACATATTGATAAAGCATAGCTAGCCCACCCCATCTACCCACCCAAGTAGGTCAGAACATGCTCAAATTAACCAATTAGGCAGTCAATAAATATTTCTTGTGCCAGACCAAACAGTGATAAACTGACTTAGTCCCTTCCTTTGAGATTATATTTCAGTAACACTTTCATTGGGTAAACAGATTAGGCTCTCTCTGGGACCTCACTAGATGTAGAATTTCAGGACAGAAAGTTCTTCCACTGTTTCTTTGGTGTCTAATTTAGGCAAGTTTTCTGATTGATTATATTAAGAGAGGAGTATGTACCATCTTTTAAAAATATAATAGCAAATATGTCATAAGATTCATTATAGTACTATTTTTCACTGCTTGTTAACTCTTACTGGTGGTAAGTTTTTCTATCCAGCTCATGTCCCTTCTCATCCCTGATGCCTGTTTCCTTTCATTCTGGCTGGATGAATGAGGATGACAGCTCAACATGTTTTACAGATAGCAATGGTTAAGAACATGTATGCGTTGTAGCCGGCATTAAAATCCTGGCCCTGGGAATGACCTTAGCCCTTTATTCACCCTTAGAACTTAGTTTCCTCATGTGTACAATGGGTGAAAACAATCGCACTTCTCTCCCTCATCAGATGAAAGAAGTCAATAAATGATCTCTATTATTAGTACTTAATTGCAATCATAGCATTCTAAAACTGAATCTTAAAAATCATCTACGTGTACATAGTTGATAGCATCTTTTGACATAATTTTTTCTCCAAACTGAACAAAAGGTTTCCAATTGCACTTTCCTCCTAGACCTGGCTGCACAAATTGCCTTCAATATTTCAGGCTGAAGACTATTGGAGACCTAAGCAGGTTAAAAAATGAGCTTGGATTTTGCGCTTATTAAAATAATGTTTCCTGACAAGGCTCTAATGAAAGTAAAAGTAACTATAAAAGAGTCATTTACACCAAACTGATTCATATCCTAGTTAAAAGTGATCACCATTTTTATGCCAGTCATTAACCTGGTTTCTATTTCATATAGGAAATGGCTTGAATAAAGAATCCATCTCTCTTCTCACTTGGCATTGCATACAACATTACAAGGCTTAACTGAGACTGTGCCAGGAGACTCCCAGAGAAACAGTAGGCTGGCATCTAATTCGGCCTAAGGAGTTTAGGGGGCAGTCAGTAGGAATTCAAATGGAAGATACCAGAGACAAAGGGCTTGGCTATAGAATATAGTTGAGGTTAAGAAACCGAGTATCTTAGTCTGAATAGGCTGCTCTAATAAAAATGCCATAAATTGGGTGGCTTAAACAACTTTTAGTTCTGGAGGCTGGAACGTTTAAGACCAAGGCATGGCAAGATTCTGTGATGGTGACGCCCTGTTTCCTGATTCATAGACTGTTGCTTTCTTACTGTGTCCTCACACATCAGAAGGGTTGAGGGAGCTCTTGAGCTTTTTATAAGGGCACTAATCCTACTCATTGAAGGCTCCACTATAATCACCTAATTACCTCCCAATAGCCCCAACTCCAAATACCACTGCATTAGGGATTAGGCTTCAACATATAAATTTGGGGGGATGTAAACATTCACTCTATAGCACCAGGTCTCTAAGAAAGTAAGCAATCTAATGGACATCCATGAAGGTGGTCTGTTTCAATCAGAGTTTATTTCAATCAGAGTTTATTCTGATTAACAATGGCACATGTCATCTTCGGGCTATTTTTATTGGCCTCACATAGGTAATGTTAGGTCATGGCTATGAATGATGTGAAAGAACGACGTAGCTCCTGGACCTTCCTAGGGAAGGGACTTCGAATAACCCGGTGATAATCAATGTCCATATTCAGTTCAAGATTCAATGGTTAAGGAAAACCTACTAGAACTATAGAATCAGGAGGAACTTTAGTTTTTCTAATTCTGTAGCATCCCTCAAAGAAAAAAAATCAAACAGATCAGTGTCCCTAAGGCCATTTTGTTGTTATTCAGTTCATTTAAGGACAGATACGGATATTGAGTTGAAATCGGCTTCCTTATTACTTCTGTATACCCAATGATTCTATTTTTTTGTGGGTGGAGACAGGTAGATAATTCTGACAATGCTTGGTAAAATAACATATTATATTCCTCAGTCTGTTGACAACCATCATTCTACTTTCTTTCTCTATGATTTCGACTTTTCTAAGTACTTCATGTAACTAGAATCATACAGTATTTGTCTTTTTGTGACTGGCTTATTTCACTTAGCACAAGTCCTCAAGCTTCATCCATGTTAAAGCACATGTCAGAATATCATTCTTTTTAAAGGCTCAATAATATTCCACTGTATGTATATACTGCATTTTGCTTTTGCATGATTTTTCTTTTTATTCCACACCAGGAAGAGAAGAATTAGAGAACTCAAAGACTAGATGAAACCTCAAGGGATGATCATTAATATGTAAAAATTAAAAAAAAAAAGCGCATTATAAAAATGGTCACTGGTTGTTTCTGTGGATATCTGCAGAGCTGTGACCGAGGCCAGGGCCAAGTGGCAAACAGCCTCATTGTACAGTGTGTGAGCTACCAAACTCGACTTCCCTCTGAAGTCACACCCTTTTGCAATGTGATTTTGAAAACTTCTCTTTTCGAGAGGCAGAGTACCTTTCTGACTCCTTAAAACTGGATTTAGCCATGTGACTTGCTTTGAACAATAGAATAAGGCAGAAATCATGCTGTGCCAGTTGTGAGCTTAGGCCTCCAGACTCTGTAAGCAATTTAGCTCTGTCTCTTGAAAGCCTGTCAACCATTAGGCCAAGAAGCTTGGGCTAGCCTGTTGCAACATGAGAGACGACATGGAGCAGTGATGAGTCGTTCTAGCCCCCAAAAGATACAACAGCTGACTATAGATGCCATACCCCAGCTTGGACCAGAACTTCCTAGCCAAGCCCAGCCCAAATCACTGACCTACAGAACTGTGGACTAAATAAATGTGTCTTAAGCCACCGAATTTTAGGATGTTTTATTGTGCAGCAAAAGCAAATGCACATCACATCGACTAACCATTTTAAGCCATGTCTCGTTCACCAGTAGCATTGCAAATTGGTGTATTTTTCCTCCCATTTTAAATGAGAAAACCTCTTAAAATGAAAGTTACGAATTCTAAAGAGGCAAAGGAGAATTGGCATTTATAGCAACTTTTCAAATAAGGCCTGGACACTTGCCCCTTTCTCTGGTAGGATCTCCTGGTGACATTTGACATTACCTAGTACTCTGATATCCAGTCTTTTCTGTTCTCTTTCTCACTCAAGACAAACAAACCCAAATACTGAACATTACATACCCTTTCTCTCTCATCACCGCTGAGGGGTGAGATGGATCTTCCCCTCCTCAGAGGTTTTTGTTTTTTGTTTTTTGTTTTTAGCCTTGTTATTCACTGTAAAGAAGTGTCACTGTGACTGACTCTAGCTGTGGTTAGAAGTTCAACATCCCGCCCTCAAAAGCATTTGCTGGTTTGACAAATGCCTTGCAGAGATATCCTTTTTCCTGTAGACAAGCAATTGCACTAAGGTATATTTCTTTCAAGAGAAGTATGTATTCATTCTGACCTTTTCCTGCTATTCTGCCCACTCCTAGAGCACTGTGTGTGCTCTGATGGTGACCATGGCCCCAAGCCAGAGGGAGGGAAGTCTCACCATATTGTTGTCAGAGTAGATAAGCAGTGGGGCACATGAAAGGGAAGTGCTCCAGGATTTGTGGGCTGCTTAGGCTCAAAGATGCTCTCTTCTGATCCAGCTAAAGGGGACTAATGGAAGCAATAAAACCCACGCTCATTAGTGAATCCCAGGCTCTCGGCACCCTGGTAGGAGGGTGGCTGAGCAACAAGCCAACGGTAGTGGCTTTTACTTCCTTCTTTAAAACATACACATGTGCAAACACACACACAGACACATACACACAAAACTGTCTCACTTCAAAAGTGTGACAGCTTTCAAGAGTAGGGTTGCTACTGTACAAGATTAATAAAAAATGGTGAGCAGCGGCTCTTGATCCCATGCTTTTTTGTTTATTAGTTTTTTTTTTATCTTCATGTCTGTTCCATGCTTTTACTTCCACTCCACAAACCCACATAGAGCAACCAATATGTGCATGGTAGCTAAGTACTACCATGAGGGCACAAAGGGGGACGATAAACAGCCTACAAAATGGTAAGAGTCTGTTAAACAGTAGAGAAATATGTCTAAGCAAAGAAATGAATTAAACACTGATATTCAAAGGGGAAATGTGATGGTAGCTCAGAATGTTTCTTTCCACGGGAAATCCTTATTGTGTTAACATATGGACTCTCCATTCTATTGCTGATTATAATGGTTTTTCTTCTTACTTACTGCATGGAAACTTCATTCTCTGCCAATCAATTCTGACACCAATAGATGGACCAAGCAAGGCTGGATACCTAAGGAGACAGGGCTCCATTGGACGAGATGGTCCAGGACCGAAGATGAGAGAATAAAATTAAAGGGTGAAACACTGCCTGAGAGACACTGTGAAAGAAGAAAACCAGAGAAACAGAATTGGTCATCTAACATACTTTGTGTAGATGAACTTGAACTTTGTCTTTAAAGTTTGTATTTGCTGCTTTTCTCTTCCCACCTTTCACTCTATGTTTGTTCCTTCTCTTCGTTATATCTCATGGGCTCCTCTTCATGAGGTATAATGTTTTTGGGATGGGTTCTCTTCTCATTTGCCAAGTTATCTCAGAACCCTCCTAGAAAACCTCTGGGACTAACTCAGCCCCAGGTAAATCAGGGTGAATTAGAAAAACAAACAGAACAAAAAATCAGCCAATTTTAACATTTCATTTTTCACGTCCCCCTTCCCACTCTCAACAAGGAAAGACTAAATTCATGTTTGGTGATCCACTGAATTTGATTAGAAGGACCCTTGGTGGGTAGGTGGGTGGGCGAATTCTAAGAAAGAAAAGACAAGAGGCTTTGAAGAGGGAGTCTTGGAAGCTCTGGTGAAGTACCCCTGAACAGGGAAGGGGCTGAGATGTGGAATTCCTGGCAGCCTGCTCCTGCACAGTGCTCCAGGGAGGTGGAAGAATCTCAGAGGGGAATGGCTGGCTTGACTACGTTTGCTGTAGCTTCCAGAATTGGCAAGAAGTCCCCATACCACAGCTTTGCCCAGCCATATTGAGGTGATATATCTTCCCTGAACATTTCTACGGGAATCATTCATACTGTCATCTTCAGTGAATGGCAGCCTCTGGCCTCGTGTACCATAGCAGCCTATTAGAGACCACCTGGACAATGAGCACACGGGTGGAAACCAGTGCAGTGAGTTAACTCGTCGGGCTGCCTCTGACCTCTGACACCACCTTAAGATTCCTGGGGTGGTGAGAGTGGTGAGCTCTAGTAAAAACTAAGAATCAATTTATCTACAATCCAGTAGGATGGGTACTTAAAGGAGGCAAAATTTGAATTATCAAAGTAAGAAAAATAGAAAAACTTTTAAGTTTTTCAAAAGAACAAAATTCGCAGCTACCCTACTCCTTAATGGGAGTTCTAAATGATTCTTTTGTTTCCATTTTTGATGCCGATTCAAAGTAGGTGCCCATTGGCTAATGACTAACTCAGAGTCATGACCATCCTTTTTCACAGTCACAAAAAGAAACACATTGATTTCCAACAGATCCATCACCTAAGTAGCAGCAGAAATAAGAGAGCCTGAGCAAAAACTGCTGTTCCACAACCCAAACAGTTCTTGGTTTGACACAGTCAATTGGAATGGAGAAATTCTTTGCTTCTTCACTTTACCATTGTCGTAACTGGCAGAAAAACACCATATTTCATGAGAGAAATGTGTTTTCTTAATCATTTCAACTGAGAGTATTATATAAAGAATATTTAGTAACTAGCCTTATAGAAGCTAAACTTGATTGGAGATGTTTATTAGAAAAGCTGGAATTGAGTGTCTTTTCTCCCCACTTCTTTAGAAAAGAAATATTTAAAAAATTTAATCTATCTTTAGGCTGCTGTCTCCACTGTGATACCTGCTCAAAGAATGAGTAAATTCAATCTGTCTGGAATATCCCAGTATGCTAGCAATTAGTGTCTTTGGCACTAATAAATAAAACTTAAAAGGAAGCTGACAGAAGAAGGGTGACTTATACCAAATGACAAATGTGATGATGTCCTTTTCTAAAGACTAAAAATGATTCTAAAAGGAGCAGTTGGGCCCTTATTCTGTCTTTGACCTTGAATCTGCCTAGAGACATCACTGTCTACATGCTCAGCCTCTAAGGTTTGTGGAGGCAAGCCTGGCTTGCTGAGAATTTATTCACCTAGGGAGCTCAAAAGAAACAATCAGGGCCACTTTCAGAAGTTCTAACGTGGTTTTGGGTGTGGGATCTGCGAATATGTATTTTAAAGAAATTCCTCAGGTTATTCTGACATGCAACTACTTTGGGATCACCTAGAATAGACACTAATGATGACAACGATGATGATGATGATGATGATGACGACGATGAAATCTACCCTGTATGGAGCTCTTACTATACTCCAGACCTATGCTATTATCCATGTATTAGCTCATTTCATCCTCATAATAATCTCTATGAGTTACCACTATTGTTTCCATTTGAGGATGAAAAACTGTGGCTCAAGGAGTTTAATAATTTGCCCAAGTTCATACAAATTGCACTGGGCATTCCAAAACAGGCTGTCTCTGGAGCTGGAGTTTTTACCTATCATGTAATTTTCCTCCCTACCATTTTTTCAACTGTAAAAGGGGAAGATGGGGAAGAAACACACAGATGCAGGGGAAGGAGGTCTCTCTGAGAACATCTGGAATTTCTGTAGAACTCTGAGTTAAGCCTGTTTCTCCAAGTTAAGGAACAGATAGACTGACAGGAGGATTGAGGTGTAGAGTTGATCTTTGTCATGTCTCAGACAGGGAGTCTTGCAGCTCCATAAACATGGAATGGAGGCTACAGAACTGCCTGGGGGAGAGTGTTCATAAAAATGATATTTTTACTGAGCACCAGAAAGAACATTTTCGTCTTTAAATATGCAGAGACACTACAGTAAGTATCACAAATTCATTCTGGTGATGCAACCAACAACACTTAATTATCAGCTCCACAAGCAAATTAGGTGAGAAAATTACTTGTCTTTTTATATTTATTTTATTTCTAAAAGAATTCAAAGAAGATAACGATTTAGCTACCACAGCATATTACACACAGAGATTGCTTCTCTCCTTGATCTATTTTTTTCTTTTCTCTTTCTCTCCCTTTTCTTTAGTCACAGGTACACCTGTTCTTTTGCTTTGCTGTTTGCCTGGACACCTGGTAGAAGAATCCGGTTGCCAATTCTTGAGGAATCCATTGGATCTGTTGGAAAGCTGAGGTGAAGATAGTGTGGGGGAGGGTTAAGTAGCAGGATGGGAGTATATTTACCTGAATGCTGCTTACAGTGCATGAAGTTACTGTCCTAAGACTTCAGGCTGCCTCCCTCGGACTGTTTATCAGATGTGGCTTTTTACTGATTTTTGTGCATGTCATGTCAGTGATGCCTATAGTTTCCAAGTTCCAGCACTACACTTTCTCTTTCCAGCGAGATGTTGTTTGGGGGTTGAAGAGGCTCTCATGGCCTTGAGGAGTCCACAGGATGATAGGCAGGACAAAGGGCCTACTGCTCCCCATTAAAGCCATGTTCTCCTTCACCTTCTCACATACCATGTGGCTCTGTTCCAGAGAGGTCATTCTGAGATGCTTCTGGAAGGGAAGCTATGGTCTCTTTCTTAATACTATTTGAAAGCATAAAGTTTCAATTATTTTACTAAATATGCCAGGAACCGTTATAGAGCAAAGCTGAGTTTCTTCTTCTTAGTTTCCCTGCTTTGTAAACCTCCGTTTTCTCTGGTCTGCTCCACGTGTGGCAATGGAGAGATGGAGGGAACCCAGCTCGAGGCACTTGAGCCCTTCAAAGACAGCAGCCAGGATCCCCTGTAAGGGTCCTACCAGCAGTATTGCCTTCAGTAATTTTGGGCCTTTAGCTCCAAAAATGAGAACAACTAGGGGTTCTAGGAATTGTCTTGCTTAGTATTTCCAGGGTCGAACACCAAATGAGGTGGGCCATAGAAACCAGTACGGCGTGCCCATCTACAGGGGGAGCCAACCTCAGCTCCATCAGACTGTCATCATGTGGAAAGATGGACCAAGCTTGCAGATCTTTCCATTAAGTTTCAGCAATCTGGATTTTTTAGTGATAAATTTCCCAACTTTTTTATGTTAGCAAACAAATTTCGGAAAAAAATATTTTCCTGGGCCGAACAAAACATGTCTAACAGACTAGACATAGTCTGAGGGCCACCAGTGCAATATCTGCTCTAGTTCCACTCTATCCTTTTAAGGATGGGTCTCCCAGAGGTACAAAGTTATTTAGCTAGTCGCAGAATGAGAACCAAGGTCTGTGTTCGAACCGTGGTCAAGCATTCTTTTCTTTATGTTTTATGCTTAGTTCTCTAAATTTTTACCAGTTCACAGGCTGATTTCAACTATTGGTAACTGGATACTTTCCCTGTGCAAAGAACTGTGCTAAATGTTTGAAATCACCAGAAAGTTCAACAAAACAACCTTCCTTGCTCCAAAGATTGGTACTTTTTCTGAGAAAGGGCAGAGAGTTATGATTTATAGTAATGTGTCTTCTCCATGCCAGGCATTTTATATACCTGAAATTTCAAGGAATCTTCAAAAACCTCTAGGTGGTTTACGATTTTTTTTCGTGCTTATCAAATATTGTGAATGTTCAATAATGAAAATGGGAACATACAGAAATACTATTATTTAACACATGCTAGTATAGTCCCATGCTTTTTCTATTAGACCATACAATAATTGAGGCACTAAAACACAGGATTTAATAATGCATACGAGAAGGATGATAATCACTCTGTAGGGAATAAAATGTAAAGAATATGAAAAGTTGCTGAAACAGCATAGAGACACCAGAATAAGAATAAGTTTGGTTAAAGAAAGATTTCTGGAGGAGGTAAGCTTTGAGTTGGAACTGAACATAGACACCTGACAAGCACTAGCATTGGGTTAGGTATTCTCAGCTTCTGAGCAGGTCAGGTAAAGAAAATCTGTTTTGCCTACTCTCTAAATACAGTTTGTGATGACTCGGAAATAGGAATCATTTAAAATTGTAAAGCTGGAGGTGCACCTGGGAGCCAGCCTGTCCCTTAACAGAGGAGATGAAAGTCTATAGGGATTCGATGACTTACCCAGGATGACCCAGACCCAGATACCCTGGCTCTGAGCACACAGTTTTCCTGTGCAGCACCCAGGTCCTTAATATCTGGCCCCAGCTTTCTCATACTGATCCAAGGCCCAATTTCCATCTCGAATTTACTTTGTTCCTCTAGAAGCATCAAACATTTGACATTTATCATAAAAGGTCTGAACTATTCATCTGACAATTAAACGTCCTCTGGGGGTATGCTGAAGGCTTGGTATTTATGTTCGTGGTTTTATTTTCTCTCTTTAGTAACCCTTCCTTTGCCCCAGTGTTTTAAAGTACATTAGTAAAATGTCTGTTTTCCTATATAATGGCTCAGGCCATGGGAAAGATTTGTTCAGTTTTACTTTCATTAAAGCTACATATGCTGCAGTATCATTTCTTAAAGTTTTCAAGAGTTAGAACCCTTAAGAGATTGCTATTTGGATCTCTCTTTCTCTCTCTCTCTCCCCCTCGCCCCATTTGTAATCTTTGTATAGAATTCTTTTCTAGGAAGCATGGTGACTTTAGTTTATACCCCTGGATGCCACAGTTTCTCTTTCAGATGACTTCACAAATGGGCAGCACATCCAAGGACAAGCACTGAGGAACACTTCCCTGACAAATTGCCGGTGAGAGCAATCGGTGCTTCCATCCTGGATGTGTTATGTAAGTCTTTTCAGTTAGAGAAAGAATTCAGGATGAGTCTATTTTTATATACCATTAGGCAGATAACCAAGGTTAAATTAAGTGGTAAATGATAATCATTAAAGGTTTGTGGGAAATCACATGAAAGTACATAAGAGTTTTCATTTTGATTAAACTTGCTTCAAATGTTACATTAGAGATCAAAATTGGTTTAACAATGATTTTATTAGGAAGTTATATTTTCAATAGAAATGACATGTAATACATTTTTAATTCAGCTTCCCATGCCTAAGGGAAGCCCGAGTGTTTTAAAAAATGAGGATTGCTTGTGTTTTCCCTGTCGCTTGGTGGCAGTTCCTACTTAATGGCATGATTCTAGGAAGAAATAAGCAGCCTCTAGAGGACTAGCCCTGAGAAAGGACCTAAGTGATGGCAAGTACCAGATCCACTTTCCTTCATGGTGCCATTTTTGAAATCTAAAGATAAAGTGATGATAACTAACCTTCAACCGGATATAAGCCCCACGAAGTCGAGACTATTCCTCACCTGTATCTTAGCTCCCTAGAGCAGTACCTGGCAGGTAACAGGTTCTCATCCACATGCAGTGCTTAAAGGGACAGAAGAGTAGGAGCCGAGATCAAGAAAGAATTTATAATTTTTGCTATCAAAAACCTCACTATCAATTTAAAAAAAAATTTTGTTATTGCTAAAAGTTTCCTTTAGTACTGCATAAATTACACACACACACACACACACACACACACACACACACACACACACACACACATATATACTGAATGTTAAACTTGGTCTGTGTTATTCATTTTATACTGTGGTTTCGTACAACTAAGCTTCCACTAAAAATGCTCATCACAGGACAGAGTGATATGGGTGCATATTAAAATCTACTGGCTGATGAAATAATAAAATTAAAATTAAATTCTGAGAAAAATAATAAAATGTAGCTCCCATTAAAAAAAAAGAAAAGAAAAGAAAAACCTCAGGCCTACCTAGTAGAGCATATTATGACTTCCTGGCATATTATCATCAGTTATAAGATGCTTCCCAAGTAATTTATTACTAAAAACAAGTATAACAAACATTTATTAATTTTTACTGTGCCACATATGTACCACTAAAGATCAATTTATACATGAGTTTATTTAAACCTCACAACAGCCATGTTAGAGATGAGGAAATGTAGATTCTGAGAGGTTAGTTAATCACCCAATGGCACCTCGGGATTCAGGCTCAGCCAATTTGGCTTCAAAACCCGATATTAAGCCATGATGCTGCACTGCTTTACATATTGCTCGAAGTGGTTAAAATACTGAATTTTGTAAATAAGATACTATTTTTACAAATGAGAGCAGAGTCAGGGCTTTTCCTAAAATCTTGTCTCTCTCAGTCACTGACACTTTAATTTGCCTTCTTGAATGGAATAAAATAGCTGGAGTTCCCCTTGGAGGATGGGGTGTATGTATGTCCGTGCACGTCCATCTTGTCCCTCTTCCGTGTGTTTGTAATTAGCAAGTGCTATTGATACGCTATGAGATGTTGTAGCAATTTAAATTTTTGTGATGCTGCTCTTAACCCCCAAGAGTGGGAGGTGGATCTCCAACGATCCTAGGTTTTTATTCTCTCAATAATCTATTTCATCAAAAGAAACACGAATACCAGTTCCCAGAGTTTTAAATCCTAAATTCTCCCTAAGAGGCAACAAAATAAGAAATCTGCCTTATATAAATTGCAAAATTTAAAAGAAATTCTCTTGAGATGTTTCTCTCCTTGAAGTTCCCTCAGCCTGAAGGGGGCTCCTTCTGTCTTTGTCTCTCTCTCCCTCGAAATCCAGCCTGGCTCTTCTAGATCTTTCTCCTAGGAAATAGCTCCATGATTTTTTTCTATGGAAATCATCCTTCCAGCTTTCCCCAGCATCCTCAGTTCTGTAGCTCTACCCCACCTCCTTCCTGGTTCTGGTACAGCAGGTACCACACCAGGTGACTGCTAGTGAACCAAGGACCTGGACTGCTCAGCAGGTTGTGCAGGGGAGGAGGCTGAGAATAGTTATACTCAGAAATGTTTGCTTGTGTAATGAGGATATTTTTTTCTCCAGTCTAGATATCTCCAGAGGATTGTGACAATTGTGTCACATGTATCCTGGGGTTAAAGGTTGAAAACCATGTATATAAATTATCAAATGAAAAAAAAAAATTACTAACTCCCCCCTCTCCAAAGCCTAATGTTTAGAGCCATCCTGCTAGAATATAGTTGGTCTATCTGAAACGCTTTTCATTGTGATTTGGTGTTAAAATGGAAAGGTCAAATGTAGGCATACTTCTGAGTCTCAACACACATGCTTTGCTTTCATAAGTCCCAAGCACACTTAATCTTTCCTGCATGCTTCCCCCAGGCCTCTCCAACAAAAACCACAACTAGCTCATCCACACGTAACAATCAGCAGTGTGTACATTAACAAGTTTACGAACTTTTGTATAATGTTCATATTGACTTGATTTTATGAGCTCCCAGATTCCAAATCCACAAATAATATCACCACTGGTTCCAGAGGGCACCTGTGCAGCTTAGCGGGCATGGATGTGGACATCTGCAATCCTGTACTGCCCGAAGGGCTGCAAGATCGAGTCAAGCATGTTCCCTATGTGCCATGTGTCAAGGATGATACGTCAACCCGTTACCCATGAAAACTATTCAGTGTTTGTTAGCAAATAGCGGCCTGATACGAATGGGTGTACAAGTGCTTTGTGAAGTGAGGTTGTTTTGATACTGTATCTTGAGGAGGGCAGCTGTGAACAACCCAGCAGTAATTAAATTGTATATTTACTTCTGAGTTAAAGGAGAGAATTAAAGCAGAAGTATCTGAAGCTCTGGAAATGATTCTTCATATTAAGTAAAATACATTGATTTTTGAATAAGGGCTTATGACTTACACAGATATTTATTCAAATATTAATGTATCGAATATGCTGTATTTTAGATGCTTCGTGAGTGCATGTTTTAGTAAGCAGAATTATTCTCTTTCTCTCTCACTCTCTCTCTCTCTCACATATAGTCACCCAAAAGTCAAGATAGCTTTTACAGGTCAATTATGTAATATTTATTAGACTAAAATTATAATATCTATTTATTTAATATAGGGTAATTGAATGATATATACAGATAAATGAATGAATGTAATTACAGAAAGAGGCCTGATTGTTCAATGCCTTTCAAACTGTCATTACATGCTTGTTGGCTGTTTTTCAGGGGAAGATATTGTATTGAGTTTCTATTCACCAAATCACTTGAGCTATTTTGAAGAGTTTAAGATAGCAATATTTAATTCATGTATTGGTTAAGGATTCTAATCACACAGGTATACAGGTATTCAACAATGAACTCATGTCTCCATTTGGATGTCTCAAAGCAACCTCAAACCGATGTGCCCAAATCAATCTATGATCTTACCCCAAATTTGTTCTTTAGAGTTTCCCATCCCAGGGAACACCAACACCATTCATCCAATTGCAGAATTAAAAAATGGGGAGTCATTCTTAATGCCCTATCTTCCTCTGCTCCCAAGTTTCAATCATTACCAAAGACCATTGATCTTACAATCTAAATAATTCTTCAATCCAGCCCCTTGTCATCACTATCACATACTCCCTAGCCCCACCTACCATCATCTCTTTAGAAGTTTCTTCTCTTGCTCAAGTGAAAGTCTTCTGACTGGCCCCTTGTCTATCTCTGGAACCTTGCCTCCTACAGGCTGTCCCTTCGTCTCCTTTTTCCACCCACCTGGCCCTCCTTTAAGTCCCAACAATGCATTAGGCATCATGTTCCTTTGTGTTCCAGGTCTTTCAGCATGCTGATCTTTCTTCCCTCCAGTTCTCACAGTACATTCCCTTTAGCTTTCAGCTAGTATATTGCTTCCTCCAGGAAGTCTTTCTTGATTAGCTTAGGTTTGGTCAGGCTTGACAAATACATGTTCATAGTATCCTGTGATTTTTCCTTCATAATATTCTAACATTCTTACACACATTTTTATTTGTATGATTATTCGTTAATGCCTATCTCTCTCTATCTTTTGCTTATAATTTTCATGAGGTTCCATTTTTTTTACTCATTATTCTATCCTCAGTGGTAGCACAGAGCTTGGAATGAAGTAGTTGTCCTGATACATTTTGCTAATTGTATGGATTAATGAAGGGCTATAGAGACCAGACATTAAACAAAACTCTCTGTTAAGGAGTTGGATAGAAAGAAAGACCATTAGTGTGACTGCTGTAGAATTTCCCTGTCTTGGAGAATGCGACTCTAGACCAGATAACTCCATGAGACAGAATCTCCAATTCTAGAATGTGAGACGTCTCTGGAATTCCTTAGAT
This sequence comes from Pteropus alecto, assembly GCF_000325575.1. NCBI lineage: Eukaryota > Metazoa > Chordata > Mammalia > Chiroptera > Pteropodidae > Pteropus > Pteropus alecto. The sequence goes on from NW_006431210.1 coordinate 3,186,372, forward strand.
ACAGTTGCTATATGTTGTATCATGAGGAAGAGCAGGGTCCTCCAAGAGGTGCTTTCACACTTTCTTTCTTTCTGTTGGACAAGTAGGATCTTTGCCTCTTTTCCTCCACAAGGAGAAAAATTTCAACAGCCCAATAACAAATCACTCTGGGTATCTTAGGACAAAGGCAGCCGAATCCATGTTTGGGTTGCCCAATGACACAGATATCTGGCATTTCATTTTCTCCCTAGAGTAGGGCCAGCCAGCATCAGGCCCTATAATTATATCTTTGTCGATTCTGAGCACTCCATCATAAAATGAGTTATGGGCTCAGTGAAATTCTCAAGAAAAGGGTCATCTCCTCTAAACTACCTCTCAACACAGGGACGCTTTTTGAAATATCTCTAAGTATGACCAATCTCCATTGTGAGTGCTTAAAGATGAACCACAGTTTCTTTCATTAAAATATCCTCTTTGTGACTGGAAGTTTTATAACAAATTTAATCCCTCTGCCAAATAACAGACCTTCAAATACTTTGAGACCATTATAAAAGCTATTTCTTTGCACTTTTTCCTCTTGTCTTTTTCATTCTCTCATTAACATTGGATTGATCTACTTCGAGGTTCCTCCCCCCCCATTCCTACTAATATGTAAAGATGATAAATTCTTGCATTTTTAAATCCAGAGCCTTGTTTTATAAAACCCTACTCAGTTTCAAAATCTACCTGGCAATCAGTGCTTATCCAGCTCTTTAAATTCTTGACAATAGCCACTTGGAGATTAAGCATATATCTACCTAAAATTTTAGTAACATTTTATGTGTTAAATATCTTTTCTTTCTTGTCAGGTTATACATTATCTGAGGAAAGAGAATTTGTATACCACACTGGCATTTCTGGAAGCCTATTGACAATAGATAATCAACAAACGCACATTGTTCTATTGATTTAAGGGTCAGATACCTCAAACTCTAGTCTCATGTTTGGACTTTGAGAAATTTCAATTTTCTCATTTGTGAAAGATATCAATTCTGATTCTCAATAACCTCATACGACTATTTTTAAGAGAGACATAATGATGTTCTGAATTCCATTAAAACAAGATTTTAGAGGTTAATTTTGTTTTCTAACTTTTCCCCATCCCTATGGTATAGTGATTCAAACTCACAGAATCTCAATTGTGTTTGTCTCTCTGTGTCCCCTTTTCATCATGGAGATAAGCTGAAGCAATTGGACTCCTCAGTGACATCAGGACAGTAGTTGCAAGGCCCAGAGTATTGGGGTCATCTGGGTTTGGGGAGGACACTTGGCACATGTCCAAGGATCGTATCCACAGACCCAGGCAATGCATTCAGATTGGGCCTAAGATTTCTTTTCTCTTGGGGATAAGGGGCTTAAACTGTGTATTCCAGATCAGAAAACCAATGTGGAGGGCTAAGTGAAATGACTCTATGATTCTGGGTGATGGTCTTTGATGAGGATTAGGAAGAAGGAAGCCAGATTTAATATTGGAGTTGAGCAATCTCCATTATAGAAGGCTGAGACTGCAGGGGTGGTAGTGGGGAGAGAGTGGGGTGTGAATGCTGACAAAGGTCTATCAGGCTTCAATTGGTCAGTCTAAGGTTTCTTTCTTTTACCTGTTGCTCTGATTGCATATCAAAAAGGTGATTCTTCCCCAAATTTTGGAAAACAAAATAAATGAATACTGATTGCTCTTCGAGACCAGAAGCTCTATCCATTCCTCAGAACAGTCAAACAGCTTTAGGAAACTGTTTTTTTTTTTTTTTTTCCATTTGTTTGTTTTTGTTTTTTGAAAGAAGCCATCTCATTAGCAGTTTTTTTGTAACTGAAAGGAAATATACCAAAATTATAATAGTTGATTGCTGTTTGGGTTCTAGGCCTGTGGTGGACGAGGTTACTTTTTATTTCTGTTTTTCTATGCTTTCTGAATATTATTCTGTTGTGGTTTTTATAACACGAGAATAAAAGAAAAAAAATTCAAAGCCACTCCTCAAAATGAAAAGCCTGTCAACTACTTATTTCACCCTTTAACTTTTCTGGTTTTAGGGTGCTCCCCTCGGTATATGATAAGCATTTCCATTTCAGCTGAAGACATTAAACTCAGTAGTTTTAATTTAATTGTTTCTTTTCCCCCTTTTTTTCCTATTCTCAACAAGTCTTACCGTTACCAACAATTGGATTTTCAGCTTAACTGGGTATGTAGGGCTCAGAAATTGCTCAAATACTGCAAAGTGTAGAATTCCATTTTTTCCCCTCCATTTTAATTTCCTTTAGCAATTTAGCACTTCTTTTCAAATCACACATATAGAAAAAACAGAGAAATTTCTTAACACCCCTTTGGCAAATCACATGGAAGGAACTGCCACTGTTTCTATTTACATGCTTTGGGCAAGTTATATTTCAAGTAAAGAGCTTCATCTCAGAACCAAAGAGGAATTTTTTAAAAAGTTCTTTGTAAGCAACTAATTCCTTCAGACAAGATGTACCATGAAAAGCAAAACACAACCTAGAATTTTGTATGTAATAGACGAATGTACATTTTAAGTATTTATAACATTTAATACTATGCTTCTACCTATTGATTCTTGGAGAAAACACCACATAAATACAAAATACATTTTGTATTTTTCTTAGTAGTGTATTACATGAGCCAGAAGATCATTTTTTAATAAAAATAAAATCATATTTTATTTTAGTAAAACTAATGAACTTCATATGAGTCAGATGAAGTTCTCCAAATCTCAATGTTTACATTTACTTTCAGCTGTTAAAGAACAAAATCTAGTGAGTGAATCTGAAGATCTGATTGGCTTTATCAAGCAGTTTATGAATTGGGCAGCATTCTATCCAGCCAGTAGAAGGGTGCTTCAGGGGTTGTGCCAAGTGGAAGGTTTTTATAGGAGGCAGGGTGTGGCAGGGAAGTCATTAGCAAAAGAAAAGAAAGGCTTATTCTTAGACTAGACATCTTTTTTGGGGGGAGGGTGGGAAGGGAATGGCAGGGGTTTTATAATATAGATTGCCTCTCCTTCTTATGGCGGTGGGAGCAGGGAATGGTTAGGTCCCAAGTGACAGATTATCTCATTGGTGTTGTCCAGGGAACTCCAGAATGGTTAAGATTATGTTTCTAGAGAAGGTCAAAACTGCAATTAGGTTAGGTATTCAATCTAGGTTTGGTGTCATGGGCTTTAGCACAAGGGTGCCATTTTGGGGCCTGTGTATTTTTTTCTCTAACGCAGCAAAAATTCTATATTTGGCAGCTGTCAATTAGTTAAAAGAAAGGATTTGATCCTATTTTGGGGAAATTCACTTAGTTTTAGATGAATATATTTTTACCATATACAAACTCTTGTACAGTTTGTTTTTGTTTGGGAAGTAAATTAGAATTTATTCAAGAAGAGAAAATATGAGGTCAAAGAAGAGCAATTATTGTAAAAATTATGAAAAGTTTCCTTTTCTGAGGGTAACAGAAGATGTGAGCAACAAATGCAAATAATTTATGTTATATGATCTAGGATGTATTATGTGGTTATTTATAATTTGGAAATTTCATAAAAATAGAATTTAAATTGATACTAATTTATATTAATACGTTTCCTATGTTCGTTCTAAGCAATTTCTAAGTTTCATCTTTTTTAATGTCATTCTATCCTCCGAGAACAGGTCTTCTGTGTATATAGTGATTTGCAATTTTCAAGGAGCTTTCTCTCTCTTTTTTTTTTTTTATTAACAAGAACATCTTCGATTTGTTAAATACAAGATTTAAAGGACAGGGAAAACTTGCCATTCAGCTTCGCTTCATTTATTTTCTTTTTATTAATTTTAAATTATGCAATTAAACATTTCTTTGAATGTTAAAAGGTAAATTCAGCCCACTAGAATTTCTTCGAGAAAACTTACTTTGCTGCCAGTGAAACGGTGCTTTTTTTTTTTTTCCTGAATTCATGGATCATTTTTTAGACTTTGTATTCAGATTCAAACCCAGTAGGAAAGCCTCTGGCAAGGGTGGTAGACTCGACTCTGCCATTGCTTTCTTGCGGGCATGGAGAGCCAGGCGGTTAAAATTTAAAACAATGACAGTGGAAGTTAGAGCACAGCCTTAGAAATAAGTGGAAAATGCAGAAGTATCAGACCACTTTAAGAACTTCCTGCCTTCCACCCCCAAACATCAAATGGAGAAAATATTTTTGGTTTCTTTGTCTTTCAAATAGGTTATTTTGCGTTAGGAGTGTGAAATATAAGTATGAAATTTAAAAATATGGTTTGCTTGGTCAATACTCCTAAAAAATAATTTTCGTGAAAATTAATGTGCTCCTTCATCAATCAGTTCTGAATGTTTTCAACTAAATCCTCTATACAGAAATCAGGTTGGAAATGACATCAACATCATTTGTTTAGGGCATTTACACTTTCTAAGACACAATTTTCTCATCTCTATTATAACCCTGAGAATAATGGTTAGCATTTATAATGCCCACCTTACCTTCCTCTCAGCGGTGTCCTGGAGATAAAGTTAGATAATATCTTTTTTTGCAAAGTTGGCTATTGGTCTACTCAGTATGTGTGTTTTCCCTTGTAAGAGCCCCAGCTGCCCAGCTGCATTGCTCATCCTGGCCCCCACTGCAGTCCTCTAACTACTTCCCATCGTGAAATGTGAGTGGAAGAGATGGATGTCACTTCTGGGCAAAAGTTTTTAAGCAGTGGCTATGCCTTCTTCTACTGTCCAGAAACAGAGGCCCCAAAACCCTAGAGGATGAAAGAAACCCTGTTCTCTGAATCGGTGTGGGCAGGGGAGGGGTATGGCAACCAACTGCTCTGGTTTGCCCAGGACTGAGGGGATTCTTGAAATGTGGGCCTTGAAATGTGGTTTTAAAATTGGGACTGTTCTGGACAAAATGAGATGTGTTGGTCCCCTAAGAGGTGCTCATTGACCAGGAACACCTTAATTGGACTATTATTTGAGTGAGAAATAAGCCAGTAAAATTTTGGAGTTACTTGGTAGCTGTCCACTAGCATTACCCTAACTTACACATGTAGAAATCACTACTAAGTGACCTTGTTGCGACGGACACATGTTAACAAGAAGATATCAAAACGCAGGAAACTTGCTTCTCATCCTCACTAGCTCTGTGATCTGAAGCATGTTTTGGGCTTAATATTGTAGCTGGAGTTGACTAGTGGTTCTCAAAATGTAGTGAGCGGACCCATGGCGTTCCCTGAGATCTGTTCAGGGTGTCCATGTGGGCAAAACTATTTTCATAATAATACCAGGTATCATTAACTCTTTCACTCTCATTCTCTCAAGTGCATGGAGGAGTTTTCTAGAGGCTATACAATGTACAATGTGGAATGACATTATGGCTCTGATGGTTGATGGAACATCTGCTTGCTCATTCTGATGTCTTAAGAATGTATTTTGTTTGACTTCTAAGAAATATTAATAGGTATAACTCACATAAGCAAAAGCTCTTTAGGGCCATTAATGATTTTTAAGAGTACATGGGCTCTAGAGATATACCAAGAAGTTTGAGAATTGATGAACAGGAGAATCTCTATGGACTTGCATAACTAAACATTGGTAAAGTAATACTCGTATATACAAAAATTGGTTACAGTATTTTTAAGTTGCTATGCCTTTTATGTTTTTCTCCATCTTAAGTTTGGTGGAGATTAAAATACTCTGGTATCCATTTTACAAAGATCCCTTTCCAGAAATTGTAGAAACGTCCTATGTTATGTATCAGGAATTATGCTAGCATAATTTCCCTGTATGACATAGTTTATCTTAAGCAAATCATAACATACAAAGGATTAAAGTATATATTTTTCTTTCAGAAGAAAGAAAGGCATTAGCTCATTCCAAACAAATAAATCTGATGATTATATTCCTAACAACCCTAATTATATAGCTATTGCGCTCATTCAGGGTACGGGGGTCTAGATAAAGATGCCTATTACACTTTAAGTGGAAGCAAACCAATGCAAAAAGTCTCTCGCTTAGAGACTTTCAATAGCTTCATGGAGGTCCTTAGGAGAAAGCCCCAACTTATATATAAAGTCTTTACAGGTCTTCAATCCACCCCTCACCACGGCCTTGGCCTCACCTCTGTGTGCTTTCCCTCTAGCTCTGACTATATTCCAGCTTCAACATGAACATCTTTCATTCTAGGAAGCTTCCTGATTTAGTCTCAATGCAACTGTGCTTCTTTCTCCTCAGCAACTCACTTAAAATTCCCTGTCTCAGGATAACCACTGGATCCAAAGAGAGAAACTTACTAGTTATCATATAAGATCATGATCCATGTGTGACAGGCTCCTGGAAACGAGCCTTGCCCAACAATAATTTAGATGAGAGATGAGGCCTCCTTTTTATACCACAAAGGAGATCTGCAGACATATGGCAATGCACTATTCAGTCTGTTTTAAAAATGACACAGAAGAAAAGATATTTGGCTCCAGATAGCCAAATTCAAAATGTTTGCTAACTACACAAAAATCTCAGTTACCTAAATTCACTGAACACTGGTAAATTTAGAGGAAGCTAAGATCTATGATTTATTGAAACACACACACACACACACACACACACACACACACACACACACACACTCACCAGAGACCAGTTCAAAATCCAGACTGCCGTTTGAGGAATGTATGGTTGCTAATTTATTTTGACAAATTGGTAGAGCTGATTTAAATTATTTATGATAATGCTTTCCAGTATATTTTACAAAAGTAATGAAGGCATAGTTTAAAAAGTTCTGGGCTTTTTTAAGCTTTTCTTGGGGAAAGATGAAAGAATGCTGTTGTTTCTTTAACAGTGTTAAAACACCAGAACTTATGGAATAAATACGAGAGAAGTCTCCTTATATTTTAGGAAATGTGTACACATCTACGATCAAATCTAGTAGAATATCTGAAACAAAAACTGTACAGATGTCACTGACTTCATCTTCCATGTGAGGTCAGTTGCTGATGCATGGGGAGAGAATCCCCCTATCTGTGTCCATGGTTTTCTGTGGTAATAATAATGATAGTAGCAACTAATATTCATTAAGCTCTTAGTATGTTTTGAACATTTTATTTGCATTAATCTTTGAATGCTTCTAACAGCCTAGGAGGTAGAGATTATTTCCAATTTAATATTTTTACAGATAAGAAAACTTTATTTGCATTAATCTTTGAATGCTTCTAACAGCCTAGGAGGTAGAGATTATTATTGTTTCCAATTTAATATTTTTACAGGTAAGAAAACTGAGCCACAGAGAAGTTAAGTCACTACCCAAGGTCACACAGCAGCAAAAGCAGGATTCAAACCTGTGGAGACTTATTCCACAACCTAGCATTCCTAACTGTTAAACTAAATCAGGTTGTACAGTAATCACTGAAGGAACAAATTTGAAAGACTTCCTTGCAAACAGTCTTTCTTTCCATCTGTAAATCAGGTTGTACAGTAATCACTGAAGGAACAGATTTGAAAGACTTCCTTGCAAACAGTCTTTCTTTCCATCTGTACAGAAGATTATAGACAGCAAGAATTTTTATGGCACATTTAATCAGTTCAGTAGTTCAATTGAAAGAGTTTTTTTTAAACTAAGCTATTAATTTTTATTAAGAAAACCAAAACCAAATAAAAGATAAGCATCTGTTTCATCTGATTCAACTCAATTTAGCTCAATTCAGTTCATATTATTGGATGTATGTTGCATGCTGGGTTTGGGGAGGGGAGATTATTATTCAAATATCAATAAGCATTATTTCTGCTTTCTAGGAACACAGAACTACAAAATATAACTCCAGGTTCAAGGTGGCATATGTTGGTTGCCACAGTACTTGTAGCCACGGTAGGGTGGGAGTGGGCAGAGGACCATTACAGAAAGAGAAGGTAAGTTTGAAAGTAAACGTGGAGTTTCTTACCATTATATTCCCAGCCCTGGGAGACCAGGGGTTTAACAAATATTTGTTCAATAAATAATTAAGAACCCTTAAAGTATTAAGTACAATCTGGAAAGAATTCATAGAGGAGAAAGCAGTTGAAATAGATATTCTTTAAATTTTAGGGGAGAGGAGCACTCCATTCTGAGGCTGCCCAATATATAAAGGGCAGATGCTTAATAAAAAATGCTTGAAAAGATGACGGTAGGATCCTGCCGAATGCTGTTTAATAAAGAAATGATTATGTGATAATGATTAGGATTTAACTAACATTTATTATCCATCTCTGTTCTGCCAGATGTTTTTAAGGGCTTAATCTCATTTACTCTTCAGAATTGCAGTGTTTGTGGTAGACAAAAATGTGCAGCCCCATTCTTCCTTCAAGAAGGACTTGTTTCCTAGCTGTGGAGGTTGCAGTCAGCACAGTCTCTGTTTAGCAGTCATCTCCTTCTAAGGTGGCCTCAGCTGCAGAGGGTTTTCTGTGGTAATAATAATGATAGTAGCAACTTCAAAACATAGTAAGAGCTTAATATTCATTAAGCTCTTACTATGTTTTGAACATTATTATGTCCATAATTATGTCCTTTACAGGGAAATCTCATATCCTATGACTGAACAAAGTAGGGGGCTAAAGAGCAGGTCATTTTGGCCCACATGGGACAACATTGTTGGGTTTTGTTTGTTCCACGGTTCCCTCCAGGGCTGGTCAAGATGTTGCTGGACTTCCTTTTCAGTATGAATTCTCCCTCTGTCTAATTCCGCTCCCTTCCTTTCTGTTACATGTCAGACTCCTAATAAACATCTTGCTTAGTTTCGGGGTCTGCTTCTAGAGAACCTAATCTGCAAGACTATTAATCTCTCACATCAACAGAATGGAAACTGGGGCACTGAGAGCCAATACATCTCCCCAAAGCCACACAGCAGAGCCAGGATTCAAACTTAGATTCATGTGACTCTTAACTGAGGGCTCTCTCCAGAGCCCCACACTCATTGCAGGGACCAACCTTGCAGTATTCAGCCAATGCTGCCTTCTCGCTCCTGCCTCAGCACGCATGCATCAATAGGAATCCCTTCACCGTCGGCCTGGATATATGTATGGTTTTTATTAGGAAAACTCTAAGCCATCCGTGGCCCCCAGAGGAAGCCAAAGCTCTGGGCCAACTGTGCCCCTCTTAGCCTGGCTACTCCTATCAATGTTTCAAGTCTCAGCTGAATTGAAATTAAATTTCCTGGTTACAAGCTTTCACCATACCCTTCATAGCATTGGCAACAATTTGCAATCACTGTTTTCTCCTGTCAGTTACACTAGGCTGTAACTTTAGGAGGGCAAGAGTCACCACTAATTTCCCAAGACTAAGTTCACTGTCTGCTAAACGGTAGGAGCTCAATTTACATTTGTATGAGTAGGAGCTCATACAAAGGTATGAGAAGTGTGTGTGATAAATGCTTGGTATTGATTTTGGTTCATGTTAGTTTCTGTCCTCTCCTAGTTACCCAGCTATATAAGATAGTCATAAAAAGATATTATTATTATTATTATTATTATTATTATATTTTAGGCTCATAGCATGCCTTAGATCATTTCCAAATGGCCAAATAGGGCAGTCAGAGATTGATAGGCACTCAGAATCCCTCCTTATATTTATTTATGAGATCATGTTTAATTTTCTTCAGGAGAGGTCCAGATCCAAAAATAATTCATTTTTCAGGAATGGAGATTCCACGAGCTTTATAGATGCCTGTGCCAATGTCTGGAAACCTCTTAGAGGAGACATCTACATTTTGTCCACCTAGCTATTTGATTTGTAAACTCCTTTTTTAAAACCAAAGCCATGGCTGACATCCTTTGACCTCGTTAAAGCCCATAAATCTTCCTTTTGAGAAGATGTTTCATCTTGAACTGTGGCAAAGGTGTGAAATACTGAAATGTTCCCTTTAGCGTTTGCCCTACAAATTCACACAACAGGAAAGCAGACTCAGGCGGATCTGACATGGGTCGCTTCTCGGAGAGATTGTTTCAGCTTCGCTCGGTATAGATATTGATTTCCATAAAGTGTATTTATGCGGATTTTTTAACTTTTACTTTTTCAGACTAGCCTGATCCTTTTTATAATCATAATTGTATTCTTCAGTATAAAGTTAGCATATCGACAACAGAGAATTTTGAGAAGAGAGAAAACGGGAAAAAATGTCATGTTCCCAGACATGTTACATGTTTGCATTTGAGGAAATTGAACGACTTGCTCCAAAGTTTCTCAGCTTGAAAATGGCAAAGACAATTATTTACATCAAACCTGTGCCTTGGCCACCATGCCACAGTGTCTGCTTGATTCACTGATGCTTTAAAAACATTGCTTTGGTTGGACTTATACTAGTGCTCATTTGCCCTCACGTTCCTTTGCAAGTTCAGACTCAGTAAAAAAAACAGATTGAATTCCAGAGATAGATTAGCACCTTCTTTTCTTCAAATCTCGCACTTGAGTTTGGAGACTGTGGTCCACAACAAAGTTTCCTTCTAATCTAAGAACTTGCAAACTTTACACTCAGACCCAGTTGGCCTAGTAAAGCCTTTTTATTGACTGATAGCATAACCAGAGTTACCCAGGTCCCTATATTACCCAGCCTAATGAAATCTCTTCACTGAATAGGCATTAGATCAGATCAGATTTGATGAAAACAGAATTAATTTATGGAATTTCTTTATTACCTCTCCTAGATCATCTCTATTACTGGGGCTATAGACTGCAGCTCTAAATATCTTGTACTTGGGAAAAAAAAATTGTATTCTTTTTAGAAATTTTGCAATTTAGTTATTGTTTAAAGATGTAAGAGGCAATTGGGGTGTGAATCTAATTATCTCCATGATCAGCTGACAAATAAACCCACACAGTTGTAAGTGCTAAATTCTCTCATTGGTTTGGCAAATATTTATTAAACTACTTTTACATGTCAGGCTATATGCTAGGTGCTGAAGACACAGCAGTGACCTAGACAGAAACAATCTACACCGTAAATAAATACATGATTACAAACTGTGAGAAGAATTCTGAAAGTGTTCCAAAGACAGATTATATCAGTCAGACTCCAGTGTACAAAATAGAATTCTAGGTATTTTAATCAGGACACAGATTAATACAAGGAATTGAGTGTTTGTAAATATCATTGGAAGGGCTGAAGGAACAACTTAAGCTTGGGTCTTCAGGAGCATCTCCCAGAATACTGCAGGGGAGTATCTTACCAGGGGAGCCGTGCGAGGAAACTTTGTCAGAATCAAGAACCCATTGCCATTCATATAGGTCTCTTTTGAAACTGCCTCCAAATACCCAGGAAGCTACTAAATGGACACTCGAGCCAGTGATTCATGATTGAAGAAGCCAGATCGAGATGCCACCATGGCCACAAATACTACTGTACCCTCTGCCTTTTATGGTCAGGAATTGGGAAACTGGAGCGGTACAGAGAAACTTCATGTTTCGTGATGGCGCTTGCAGCAGAAACCGCCTGGCTGAGCCTAATCAGCATCCAGAATCTCAGCTGCGAGGGAGTTATAATGTAGTTAGCAGCATCTGTCCTCTTCAGGTAGAAGGGTGAGATGAACACTGTGCGAGTCAGACTAAAATGTGTCCAGCCCAGAACACTGATTTAGTTTGGGGACTGGAGAAGGCGGTGGCACATGGCTAGAGAGGTAGTAAAGGCCTGCTCGGGTAGGGCCTTCTTGCTCATGTTAAAAATTTAGAATTTTATGCTAACTGCAATGGAAGCCACTGGACCACTTTAACAGGTGAAGAAAACCAATCTGCTTTATATGTATGAAGATTACCTAATACACAGAAAGCAATTTAGAGATGGCAGGAGTAGAAATGGGGCCAGCGCAATAGGCTTAGTGAAGGGACAGTGGTTTAAGTGAGGGTGTTGTCAGTGCAGTGGAGGTGATGGAGACTAAGTGGAGTAACAGGAATCACGTTTTGGAGGCAGAGCTGACAGGGCTTGGGTTGGTCGAAGCAGAGATAAGGGTAAGGGAGAAAAGAATCAAAGCATGATTCCTAAGTTTCTCATCTGTTGTTCATACTATTTAGTGCAATGGGTAAAACAGGTAGAGAAGGTCTAGAAAAATATCAACATCAGTGCTGAACATGGTACATTGAGTTTCAGATGCCTCTGAAATATCTGACAGTAGATTTCCAGCATGTCTGGAAATGCATGCATATCTAGGTAACAGTCAGTAGGAAAATGCAGGTAGAACTTGTGGAAGGCCAGAATGAAAAATAGATATAACCTAAAAGAATCAGTGCAGCAAGGATTATGCATTAATTTACCCCAGAAGGAAAAGAAAAAATCTACAGATTGTAAAGAAGTCATTGAACACATAACAGCAGCAGTAATAGTTCTTGTGTTTTTTTCCTTGTACCCTTGTTCTCCTCTTTCCACTTCATTTTCCCTTCCTCCCTTTCCTCCTCCTCTGGTTCCTCCTGCTGGCTTTTTTCTTCCTCCTTCAGTGAGTTCTTGTGACATTAATTTCCTTAGGCTATTACTGTTATTTTGAGTACAACAGAGAAGTCAGAGCTTCAGTGAATAGAGTATTTCAAAAATTTTAAATTGTGCTGATTCTCTGAAGAGTTGTTCTGTCGGGTAAGAGTTGCATCAATATCTTTCCTATTTTCTTTCTTTCTTTCTTTTTCTTTTTTTTTTCTGATTTGAGGGGTAAGTGAGGGAATGAACTTAGACAATATAGTGTGTAGATTTTTTTTTTTCTTTGTCCTTTAGGGCAAGGCGAGGTCTTGGTTACAAAGAAGTGCAGAAATCAGTAACAGCAATATTTGGAAGGAGGTGTGCATGAGCTGACTTTACATACAAGATTTTGGGGGGAAATGAGTCAACAAAGTAGAGAATGTGGACACCAGAATGAGAACAACAACAACAAAAAATTAAAACAGAATCCACATCCAAAATGGCTTATCCGCACATCTGGCAAAGTATTGACTGTCAGCTGGGAGCTCAACCAAGACTGAGGGCAGAGGACTTGGGATCTATATGTCTGGGCTTCCCTGCAACACGGTGGCTGAGTTCTAAGAACAAGTATTCTGAGACAACCAGGTAGAAGCTGCATTGCCTTTACTTTGCCTCAGAAATCATGGGGTGTCACTTCTACCATAGTAACAAGTGTATCCAAATTCAAGGCAAAGGAAAAAAACACTTTGTTTCTCATAGGGGGGAGTTTTAAAACATCATTGAAAGAAGATCATGATAGATGGGAAATATTGTTTTGGACACTTTGGAAAATAAAGTTTGGATGATCTTTCTATTTATGCCAGTCTTCTGTTGTGTCTCTGTAGAATTTTAGATTTTATTCATAGAAATTGGGCACATTTTAAATAAATTATTCTGTTGGAAATAAAGAATAAAAGAATTAAAGAATAAAGTTAAAGAATAAAATTATTCTTTTTGGAATTAAAGGACAGTTTGAGACTCAACTTGCAGACCTGTATTGGTTCAAAAACAGTCATTTACTGAACGAAGTAAACCAGAAATGATGGCACTACTCAATCTACAAAGAAGTGAGCGTGTCCAGATGCCAAACAAACAAAACAAAACAGATGTCTGTTATTATTCTTCACTATTAAAGAACTCTAAGCTCAATGGAGTTACATATATTAAGGGACTACAGAGATATTTACAGGAAATAAAATCACAATTTCAAAAGAGATTCTTTTTAAAAAAATTGTATCAACAAATATAATTATGTTTGCCTTTGGAGTGTAAGCTTCAGAATTTTTCTGACATATTCTTTGGTTCTGTGGTTAGCACTATGACTAACTTGCTATATATATAACTCATTTATCTTGTTTATCATTATCTCCCATTTAAAATGTTAGTACAGTCATTATAGTGATTTTTATCTGATTTTTAAAATGCCATATTCCCAGTACCTAGAAAATATTTATCTAGTATCTAGTAGGCATTCAATATACATTTATTGTATGAATAATCGAATAAACAAATGTGAGATTTAGCATCTAGAAAAGCTATTTGAACTGAGAGTGAAGTATACTCAAGAAGGTACATTGTATGTGGTTCTTTAGATTTGAGTATGTGAATCTTAAACGTTGAACTCTACCAGATTCTGTGAAAGGACATTTTCTTTCATGAAATGAATTGAAGGTGTGTAAACACCAGTAGTTGTGTAAACCTAGATTTAGAATTGATGCATCTTAGTTGAAAAAAAGAAAACTGACAAAAACATCGACAGAGTATCTATAGATGGTAAGATTAAGAGTGATTTTTAAATTTCTTCTTTTTACTTTTGTGTATTTTATGAAAATTTAACAATGAAAATAAATTATTTGTAGGAAAAAAAGGAAATCTAAAAAGAAGTAAAAAATTATTGTGTTGTAAAATTTATTAAAAACCTGTATCTTACTAATTATATTATAAGATAATGAGTTACAAGATCTATAATAGAAACTTTGGCAAAAATGAAATCAACTGAACAATATTTCCACCTAATTTTGGGAAAACTACTGAAAATTTATATATTGAATGAATTAGCTACTTATCTTCTCTATTGTTATTAATAAAAGATTCATGGCATCCCACCACATACAGATTTCTGACTAAAGGTCTAATTATTGAAATAACTTGTTTATAAGATCTCTAAGGTACTTGTGATTCTCATTCTCTGCCACCCCAAATTGGGTTCTAACATCTACCTCATAGAATTGTAAAAGCCAAGTGAGAAGATACATGAAAAGATACTCTCTAAATTATAAAGCCCCATATATGTTTGATAATATTATTTATTAATTATCAACAAATTGGTTGGAAGAACACCTTGCAGGACCTGGTCTTCGTCTCTCGGCCTTCCCTGTAGGTGGCCATTTTCAACTGGGAGGGAGCAAGGTGCAGTCTTTGCTTATCTAGGTTAAATTGAATAAGGTCATACCTTGGAGTCTCCTTCCTGTGCTGTGAAGCATCAATTCATAGGGCGTGGTCTAAACAGCCACAATTCCAGACCTGTAATGTACACCAGAGCCTATGCCAAGGAGGTAAAACCTGACGAAAAGCTTTTCTGTGGGCTCACCATACATGGGTTTAAGGGATGCATCTCCTTACAAGGCCACTAAATGGACAAACCCCAGTTAAGCAACCAGAATCAGGTTTTTGCATTGGAATGGCACTGGCTGGAGTTCAAGATAGAGGCCTGCCACCCCAAATTACCAAGTTCATAGGGCTCTATGGGCACTGAGTAGCCTGTCCATGTTGTGTGGTCTCATAGTAATAAGAGAGTGGAAGCCAAAGGGTGTCTCAGCATCAAAAATACCTATTATCTTTTGCTATTAAATTAATTATTTTTATTAAAACAAATATGACTAACTATTATTATGTTATTACTAGTATTTATCTCTATCAGAGATACATTTTCTTTATTCTTTATTTTTACTTATTGGCATTTTTCAATTTTCCATCTAATGCTTGCATAGTAGAAAAGTGAAAAAATAGTGCAAGTTACTTATAAAACGTTTAGAAAATACAGAAACAGAAAAGGAAGAAAACTAAAATAACTTGTAATCTTGCTGCTCAGAGATAAGTACTGTTAACATTTTGGGATCCAACCTTTCAGTATACAGAATTCCTTAACTGACAATAGGATGGCACTCAACATAGTTTATTTATTCTATTCTTTTGCTTGTAGAAAAAAAATCCCATACCAATACATATTCTTCAGATATAACATTTCAAAAACTGCATATTCCGAGGCTTTTCATGCATGTTAATTAGTCAGAAAAGTTGAATGCATCTATACTCTGGCCACAGTGTGTATAATAGTGCCCAGTCCCCTCCCCACTCTGGTGCCAGCTTTCCCAACAGTGGTGATGATAATAGTTGGAGAATCTTGGTCATTAGTGATATCTCATTATTGTTAACTGGCAGCTCTCTAACTACTAATAAGATCCTAAAAGATTCACCAGACAATTGACTTTGTAAGATCCTTGTAAAATTCTATAGCTGTGAAACAACGGGAGTGGTTTCTGCATGGGTGGAAGGAGTTTTCATATGTAAATATTTCAAATTCAAGTCACAGTATCTCTAGGCTCAGTCCCTTCAACACACGTATACTTACTAAACCCTTCTTATTCAGTAACAAATGTTTATTGACAATCTACTACATGACAAGCCCTGCTCTGGGTGCTGGTGAGAGAACAGTGGCAAAATTCCTGGTGAATACGTTCTATCCGGGAGAAGTAAACAAACAGAACAGTGTATGATAATGTTGTGGCAGAACATGGAACAGAAAATGGGGGTACAGAGTGATAGAATGGAAGGAGAGGTGCTTTCTATTATAGGGTAACCAAGGAAGACTTGTTCTATGAGATGATATTTGAGTAGAGACCTAGGTGAAGCACGGAGTGAGTGAGCCGTGCAGTTGTCTGGGGAAGAGTGTTCCAAGAAGGACCAGAAGATGCAAAGTTCCTGGGGCAGGAGTGTGCCTGTCTTGATGGAGTTGTGGCTGGGACAGAATGAGGGATGGAAACAGTTTTAAGAGAGGAGATCAGAGAAATGAAGGGGTCAGTTCTCGTAGAGGTTTGTAGGCTCTGGCCAAGTAGGACTTCAGCTTTATTCAGAAGGAGCTCGGAGAGGAGGCAGAGAGATCAGTAGGAAGCTATTGCCATGGTCCAACAGGGTCACCCACAGTGTATGTGGATAGAAGCCATTTCTTCCAGACAGGCTTCCCCTGCTCTGTCAGGCTGAGGCCACAGCCAACCTCCAGTACTACCCAATTTCTCTACTTCTGTGGTCAGATCAGAGGTAGATGTGGAGTGGGTGTCTTATGAGGTCTGTTGGGTGCTAAAGAATCTTATGTGACAGGCAATCAAAATACCTAAGAGTGGCAAGGCAGGATCGGTGGGTGTCACTCTCAGAAGTCAGAAGCCTTGGTCTAGCACTT
Source organism: Pteropus alecto (assembly GCF_000325575.1). NCBI lineage: Eukaryota > Metazoa > Chordata > Mammalia > Chiroptera > Pteropodidae > Pteropus > Pteropus alecto. The sequence continues at coordinate 3,203,248 of NW_006431210.1, forward strand.
ACAGGGTTGAGAAGAACATGCTGGTAACTCTAGAGAAAAAGTAAAGTAGAGGCATCAGAGACTTCAATAAAATGCCTAAAAAAGAAGTGGCAGACACGAACGCGTTGTGTGTACCAAATCACTCCATATTTAATCTCTGCATGAGGTACCTGGAAATCTATAAATGACAGCAAGAAGCAGCTTGACAGGCTGCTGTGTGTTTCACTTGCCAGTTACAAACTAGTTGGGAGTGGTTTTTTTTTTCATATCTGAAACGCTACTTTTGAATACAAAAACCAAGCAAAGTGCGTTCAAAGTCCCAAATCCAGCCCTCTATTTTCAAACCAGATTAATAAGGTATCAAGAAGGAAGGACCAGGAGGAAACAGGACCATGGGGACAACACTAATTGCCCAGTGACCTCACTTGGAGAGCATCACAGATGAACATCATAGGGAGAACCAGAGACATAGGGGTGCATGAGAGACTAGATTTGTCAGGGGGTGACATGTTGGCTATTGTCCCAGGCTTCCAGTTAGGGGTACATTCAGTACAGAAGCTCCCATCATCATCCAGGCATCTTCAAGCATAAGAGCCACCTTTTCCAGGAACTCTCCTCACCATCTCAGCTCACGCTCATCTTCATCCTCTGGCCATTGTGGACCTCTGCATAGCACTACTTATTTGTGACTTAATTATTCTAGAATGTAAACTTCACAAGGCCAATGACTGTTTTACTCACTCCTATGCCCCCTGTGTGAGCAATTGTGTATGGAACACAGTAGGTGCTCAAATAATAGTTATTGAACAGATGGATTTTAAATTCCTTTAGGGGTACCTATACACTCTTACAAGCTTAGTGAGGATGAGATCAGATCTTATTTCTTGTCATCTTTGTCCTTTTTCTTATTTCTCTTCCGTATTACTGCAGCAGACACCATCGGTGGCTTGCCCATATCACATTGGCCCATTCTGAAGTCAATTATCTATGGACAGACAATTCCTGTCCATAGCCGTGCTTCTCCTGGCTCTCTGTCATAGGAGAGTGCTTGGTCCGAAGAGTTAAATTACCCACAGTGATCTCTTATCAATGAAGAACGAGAATTGGTAGAAAACTATTCCAGATTCCTTGCTTTGTGGTGGAAAATTCTAAGGTGCACTGTACAGTCCCTCAGAAGGCTACAGGACATCAAACCCAGTTGTTGGCAGTGGTTATCCACCCATTTATCTTTTATGGCTTTCCTACCTTCCCTGTATCAGGTCTATACTCTCTTACTCTATTTCTTAGGACCACCTACCTCCTAAATCCTAAATAAACCACTTGTACCCAAATCCTTATATCAGGGGCTGCTTTGGGTGGAGCCGAAACTAAGACAATTGCCTACAGTGCTTAGAAAAACTGTGCAGATGGGGTTCCTGTGAAGGTTGAACGAGATAATTCAAGTAAGGCATTCAGCACAGTGTTTGGCCTGTTGAATACGTGCAACTTCATTAGCTACTGTTTTTGCCGATGTTGACGGAGCCCGCAAAATGCTTGTGCATTATTAGTCTTTGAGGTAGAATTTTGAGCAGGACTGGAGGCTGAGACCAAAGGGCACCCACAATAACAACAATAACAGTGACACAAGACAAGGAGGCACAGGGGCAACGATCAATGTCAAAGCCAGAGAACATGTGTCTCTCTGAGGTGTTTACTCATGTGGAACCAATGGCATAGGAAGGAAGACTTCACCCTGGGGTGAATATGAGCAGAACTTCTCATATTTTCAAGAGAATTGATGTAGGTCTCATAGCGAGCCAGAGTAAGGAGACTTACAATTGGATGGCAAAGATCTTTTTAAGACAAATTTGACAGCAAACATCAGAAATTTGGCTCCCCATGAGGCAGGTACCATAGATAGAGTTTGGGAGAAGTCAAGTGGTTCAGTGTCTAGAGGGTGTGGGCAAAGGAGCAGGCAGAGTTAGGATCCTGAGGATCAGAGATTCAGCAAAAGCTAAACTTGAGAGAACTCTGCATCCAGAGGAGCATTTAAATCTTGGTCTCATTTGATACTATCTGTCAAAGGCTACGTGAGCGGCCCTTGGGCTAACTATATCTGAAAGAGGTCAGATCCCACAGGGGGATCTTGGCATTAACTGTAAGCAGTGGCAGACCTATAATATCAACAAAGGTAATGGTGCTAGAGATTTTTCAGGGCTAGGAATGGTGTCATACAGCATTTGAGCCTGTAGAAGAGTCAGGACTGGAAGCCCGTTCAAGGTTCAGAGTCATGCTCGCTTCTGGAGTTCCAATGCCTCTTGCTGTTAGTCCCCAGTAAATGCTGCTTGCCTGGGTTGGCTGAGTGGGGACCAGGGCGCTGGCTTGGCCACTTTCTCCCCCACCTTGCTGGCTGTACAAAAACAGACCAGAGGTCCTCACTGATGTGGTTTTTTCTAAACCACCACTGTGATTTATAGCTTACCCTGACAGGCTGTCAGGCTACAGGCTGTCTTCTCACCTGCTTTTTATGAAAGATGTGATTGCACATTTGTAGGGAGCATATAAGGTAGGAATGGAAAGGAAAATGCTGATGTTCTTGTCAGTATGGAAAAGAGGCCAATGGCCAAATGTATCAAACCATAAAGCACCAGGGGATGGAGTACAGGCAGCTGAGCGCAGCTGGAAAACAAAACTGAGAGTGTGAAGTCCTACTGACTCCCAGGAGCAGGTAGCCTTCCACTTACCTCAGCCCCTGGGGTCCTAAGAGTGTCTTAGGAGTAACAGGATCTGATAGAGCTAGTCCCTTGTTTTCTCAGTGAGATACTATTGGTGAAAGTGCAGAAATCTAAGTTCGTAATGAAGTTACTACAGGTTATCAGTTAGACTTTGATTCTTGCCACGACAAATGTCATTTAAAAATTTAATCAAAAGCCTGTATCTCCTGATTGGTGTGCATCTGAAGTGGTGGCAGAGGGAAAAGAGTGGTTCCCAGGACTGTCCTGACTCCTACAAAAGTTCATGGGCAAAATCGGAAACTAAAACCAGTGATGTCCAACTCCTGTGCGTCCACTAACAAGACATTTGAGCTGGAATAGTCACAGCTTCTCTGGGCTTCAGCCTCTTCTGGAAATGAGGCGCTTAGGTTATAAGATGTTTTGAGGTCTCGTCTCAGTCTGTTATTTTCTGATTCTGAATGTATAGTTAAGACTCTATTAGGTGTAAGGCGCTATGGGGATTATGCAGTTAAGGCTTTTGCTTCCATTGACACGCAAAACAGAGGCTTCAAAAAGCTTTGCACTGTCTCTTTCTGAACGATTGCAATTTTAGTGCCTGTGGTAAATGAGCTACTAAATTATTCGTCAACTAACTTTACCTATGATCCTTTAACTGCACTGTCATTTTAATTCCCTTTTGAAAATTTTGTTTGTAGGATTGTGTTAAAGAAAGACCTTTGCCATTCAAAGATTATAGAAATAGTCTCCTGTAGAATTTTCTATTGGTTTCTGATTTATTGTAAACATCAAAATCTTTAATGCATCTGAAATTTACGTTTGCAAACTGTATGAGTCACGAAATGTAACTATATCCTCTCCCCAACATGACCCACTGTTTCTTGGCTATTAGATTTCCTACTGATTTGAAATGCCATTTTTATTTTATACTTAATTCTCATAAAAAACACATGAATTTCTTAATGAATTCTCTCATCTCTTACATTGATCTATTTATTCTTACATTAGCACAGCATATGCACTTGGAAGAAATTAAACAGAAGAGTATAAAATGAAGAGTATCTTTGCATATTCTTCCTAAAATTTTTAGACATATCTAAGATTTAATTATGTATTAAATATTTAGTGTTTACTATATGTTAGGTACTATTTACTCCTCTCTAGTTTGTTTTTGTTTTTGTTTTTTTTTTTTTTTGCATTAAGTTTCCCAAATTTCTTTTCCCTTATTGATGTATAGATTTGTCTTCCACTGCTTATGGAATAACTCCTTTTATAACTATTTTTTCAATCCCATTGGTTATATTCTTATTTTCATATATGTGTTTAATCGTTGAGATCTACCTTCCGTATCTATTATCTTTCATCTTCCTAATAATTATTAACCTCATCATCATTTTTTTTTTTTTCTGCATTATCTTTGATCATTTGCTTACTTTCTCCCATGACTGGGACTTTGTCTTTGACTAAATCAATTTTTTCTTGATGTTTTAAATAATGTTGTTTTGGTCCTCAATGGGTTTTCTGAGATTTTAGAAGACATGTAAATCACTAGAAAGTGTGGCTCTCTGTTTTCAAAGCATGATATGAAGTTGTTGTCTAAGTATCAATGATATACACATATACACGCACACAAATATATTCATATATGTATATATATACACACACATATATATTATCATATATACCTATCTTATTTTTTCTTTTAGTTTGTTTAATTTATTAGACTACATTTTTGGTATACTGTCTGGCTTTACTCTGCCATTTACCTTAGAAGTTGTTGACTTTTATTCTTGATTAAAGAAACATTTTTGGCAAATGTTTTCCTCTTGGATGCCTTTTTCTTGTCTAAAAGTGTCACCTTTAGTAACATAGTACATGGGTTGTCAGTCTCAATTATGGATCTATTTCAGAAAACCAACAAAACAAAAGTGAGTTTCTATTCCATAATTCCTAAAGAATGAACTACGGGCAGCTTTGAATTCTGTAAATTATGCCTTAAAACTTATAGGAGTAGGTTGAATAAATCCAATGGGTTTTGTATTTAATTCTGCATTCTGTGGGTTCATTATTACCTCTGGCGAACTCATTGATAAATCTAAAAAGAATTGGAACAAATAAAACCGAATAAAAACATCATGTAAGAATTCGTTCCTGTGAAAAATCTTAAAGTAATTCTATTATGATTTCGCAACATCGATCATCAAAGATAATAATAACATTGAAATTGCAATGACAACGACTTCCAGTATCTCGTACAAGAAGGGATGTGTTAAGACAGCCACCAATAGATCATGATTTTAAAGCTTTAGTTATGTGCTTTGAAGACTCCAACATAATTATTATTGCTTGAGTGATGAGAAACAAGATTCCAAACAATATTCCTCCTTCTTCCTCCTGGTCACTATCTTTGTCTGTTTCTTTCTTGTCACTCTCCAGGCCATTGGGGTCTACCATCTTTCATTATATATGACTGATTTTCTTTTGCATATCATGTTTTCCAACAAGATTGAATTGGAGGTTGTTTTCGAGGGGATTTTTAATATTTGCAAGTGACATTTCCATAGATTAATAGCAATCTGACTTTTTAAAAGTTTTAAAAGAAATCTTAACTAGATCTCCACACTTCACCTCCTCTTAACCTTTTCTCCTTCGCAAAAGCTTTTGTAATACTCTGATAGTGAGAACTTCCCACTGGCAACCCACATATTTTCCCTCCAAATGGGCTTCTCATCTTTTGAGGCAGTTTTTCACATGGTTTTGGCTTTCACACTTTTGGTTATCTGTCATGATTTGTTTATTAGACCAAGTGGAGATTTAGTTCTATCTTTCCAATACATGTAAAACAAAGAAGGTAAAATGCAAGACTTTGCTTCAAAGAAACTAAAGAGATGGAATAAAGTCTTAGACATGCAAAAGAACTTGAAGATGGAAGCTGGTTTCTCTTAGGCTGTCTTGACTTCTTTGATGAGTCAGGGCTTTTTGTTTAGGGTAATGATGTCTGCTGGAACCAATGCTGTACCCATGGGAAGGATTTACCTTATCTTAATTTTCTGGGGGCATATCTTCCAGAGTCTAGTGTGGTACCTTTAATTTAGCTTTCTTGTAATGTGAACCTAGGAAAAGGCCCATGTCATTAAAGCTCTAGGACTGAGTTTTCTCTAAGTCGTACTCACAGTGCAACGTCTGACATAGGAGACTGAATCTTACCACACCTACCCCCAATTCACAGAGAGTATCCTGCAACTTTGGGTACTTCAGGGCTAGCATATAAATGGCAGCAGAAAACTCTTACTCAACAGACATGGTAGCCCAGTTGGGGCAGTGCTACCTAGAATTATGGCCAGCAGGGGCTGTGATGCCCAACAGAAGAGACAGTGGCACCTGGAGGGCATGATGGTGCTAAGCAGAAGAAGAGTAATTGGGAAAAAGGCAGACTTCAGATGCTATACAGTAACTGAGCCCATGAGGGAATGCTGTTGGGTTTGCGGTAACACAGGGAAGGGACTTTATAGAACTTGCAATATGTATAGCAGGATCTAGTAGGAGAAAAATGGGAAGAAAGAACCAGCAAATATTTGTTACCCTATAACATTTTAGAAGTTAAGATATACTTAATAGATTCATCTCTACTTTTAGTGAAAATACAATGGTGTAAAGAAAAATTTGATGAAATAGTGTATAGAGATTTGGGTACTTCTGGTTATCTTTTTAGTAAAAATGTTGTCACCTAACTCATAGATAATTTATATTCTCAACACAGAGATAATGAAAGAGTTTTACACTCCTGTGGCACACTATCCTTTTCAAAGACTTCCCCATACATGCTTCTCATTCACAGCATTCTGACAAGGTTTTGACAAGAGAAAACTGAATCTCGGAAGAAAAAAAAGTATTTCCAAGAGTGACCCAGCTAAAAATTGAAGGGACTAATACTTAAACCAAGTTTTCTAAGATCATTACTTTTCTACCAAATCATGCTTATAATAATAGTTTTTCACAACAAAAAGTTTGCATTAAGTTTTATAAATTTAGATGAAATACAGCGTATAACATTAGGTTAAGCCAATTGCTATAATTTTCATAATATAAATAATATGTTCTATTAATGCATTACATAATTTTCAAAGCATCTTAAAATTTTAAATAACCTTAAGAAATTAACAGAGGAGTTATTACTACTTATACTTGACAGAGAAGAAAACAGAGGGACAAGGAAATTAGATGACTTGTCTAAATTCTTCTGACTCCCTGTACTCATCACTTGAATAGATTGCTTCTTAACTCTTTGTAGCAACACATAAGTCACCCTTAAAGTTATGGTCATACTACACATTTTTTGTCATGTTTTAAAATTTAACCCTTCATTTTTCTTCTTTCACATGCTTCACATCTTGTCCTGGGTTCTTTTTCTAAGGCATTTATGGTGAACCCTGAACCAAAGTTGCTTCCACCTGTAATTGAATAGCTCACTGACTTTTGTGGAACCCAAATGAGGTCATTGCTACAAACTACTGGTGAATCTCCCTTTCTGTCTACCTCCCAATCCCAGCCTTCTTTTAAAAAGAGCAAGAAGGTTGTCAAAATTGACACCTTTTAAATTGGCAGTGTATTAGAAAAACAGAAACAAAAACTTGCTTTGAAAATAATGGAGGTGTGTGCATGTCAGAAGTGTTACCTGCTGTGCTACCTGGCAGGTGCTCACTGTCTGGCTGAGATTGACCTTTGTTATCTTCTTGCTTCCTCAAGACAGCCACTGGGCTTATAACTTCATCAAAGAAGACAAAAATGAGAAGTTTACAGATTCTTGAGAAGAAAAAAAAATAGTGGCCTTTTTTTTCCCCCTTGCCATAGCAGTCAGAAAGATGTGCCATTTAAATTTTTTTCAAGTCAACGGGTAGAAACCACCTCCAGCACTGTGTCCAGCACTGGCATTCTCCCAGAACTCTACATTTCTTCCCCTTCTGTATCAAAATGTTCTCTTTGGATCTCAATTCCTGAAAAAGACTTTTCTAAAAGTGAATAATGATCAAACTCTTGGCTGAAAAGAAGTCTTTTATAGAGTAATTAGAAGAGATATTTCCAAAACTTTCCCCCCTTTTTCTATTTTTACTGCTCCATGTAGAAAGTCAGTGTGATTCAAAGAGTAGCTAAAACATTTGAGAAGGAATGGGAGAAGTTAAAATCACGATGGTGCAAAAAATTTGGCCATTAACTCAGAGAGGCTTTCAGTGTGGGGAGGTTTAATTCCCAGAAATTATGAAGTGGGAATGTGGAGAGTGTGGAAGTAACCTGGAGATGATAAAGATGCAGAAGCCCTTTGCGCACTGTCTGAACTAGAGTCCTCTTTCCAGTTTGCAGAAGAGCCTGAGCACATGGAGTGCCGGCCCAATTACGGAATGGCTGCTTGGCACTGAGAATATAAGGAGGGACATTTTAAAGTTAGTGGCACTTATTTCTACTGGCAATCTTTATGTATTTATGTTTTACACCTGGGAGGCAGTTAGGCTAAGAATTAGGACTACCTAACCAGAGTGATTAATAAAAGCCTTCTCCACAAAAGAACCGCAGATATAACTTTTATGTCAGTCATGACCATTTCAGTCAATCAGAATATCAGTTATGACTGCCCGCCCCATTGCCTTACATTTTTTAATCCTAAAAATCCATCGCATTTCAAAGAATTCCACTTGCCACTCAACTATTTTATTGGTCACAGAGAAGTAGCTTGGAATATAAATATGATATGGAATATGAACATTTCAGTTCTATAGCAGGGTAAGGAATGAGGAATGGATGAATGATAACATAGGGTAGATTCTAGAGGTGACCAGTGGACTCTCAATCCTGATTCTATCACTTCTTAGCTATGTAACCCTGAGTGGGTTACTCAACCTCATTATGCTCATCTTAAAAATGGAGATAAAAACTGTACCTCTCTCACTGGGTCATTGTAAAGATTAAATAAAATAATGTCTAAAAAGTTCTTAGCACTGTGTCTGGTAAACAATATGCACTCTCTCTCTCTCTCTCTCTCTCTCTCTATACACACACACACACACACACACACACACACACACACACACACACACACATCTAATTTTCCTATAGTTGGAACATAGTAGGTG
>NW_006431210.1:3212160-3254882 GCF_000325575.1 Pteropus alecto
CACCCACACACACACACACACACACACACGTACTATTATTATGAGAAGTTTTAACCATCCTCCTAGCCTACAAGGCCCAAACTCTTCAATTCTAAATTTATCTTTAATAATTCCTTTTCTTTTGCCCTTATCTCCATCCAACAGCCAATTGATAGCTAAATCATTTTAACGCCATGTTCCCAATCTTTCTCATCTCCTTTTCCAACGCCTCCTCTGAAACGCAGCTCATCGTGTGCTTCCTAATCACCTCTGATGTCCTTTCTCCGTTCTCCAAACCATCCCATACATTGCTGCCAGCTAAAGCTCTGAACATAGCATGCCTTACAAAGATTTTCTATCCCCACCAATTTTTTTAACAGTTCATTACTTTCATATTTAAAATCTGCCCTCATGGACCTTGTGATAGATGGAATTATTCATCCCAATTCTTCATTCATCTCTAATAGGATTATACATTCATACATTTGCCTTGCAACTTTGTTATGCCCTCCCACTGCAGGTGGAGTATAATTTCCTCTTTCAATGTGACTTGCTTTGGCAATGGAATGTGAGTAGATGTTGTAGGAACAAAGGTCTTACATATAGTTTTCATGGTTTGTTTGGCTTTTATGCTCTAGATCTGCCATTAGAAGAACAAATCCTGGATTCTTGCTTCCCCTTTAGCCTTGGCTCCAGAGTGAACACACATAAAGACCTGAGCTAGACCCATAGCCAGGATCCAAGCCACCTGACACACAGTGGAATCAAAGCTACTCAGCCTAACCCAATCTAGATCAGCCAAACCTCAGCTGTTCTGCAGACCCATGAGCATGCACATAAGTGATTATTGCTATATATTATTGACTTTTAGGGTAGTTTGCTATATATTTAATTATTGTAGTGATATCTGACTAGTAGAGATCAACTATTTTTCCAGCTTCACATCTAACCACAGTCTTGTGAATATGCTATAGTCCAGCAAATTATGACAACTTGAAGATCTCTAAATACACCCATAGCTTTTCTACCTTTGGTATCCTGGTCCTTCTGTCTTCAGACAAATATACATATAGCTAGGAACTATTGGCAGTGGGCTAAGTGGTTATGAGTGATCTCTTTTTAATTTTCTTGAATCTCAAGGCTGGCTGCCATGTCATTTGTGACCTCAAATTTTTTAGTTTACCTTTTTCTGTGTGTGTAACTGGAGAGACAGACCTTGCCTTTTGGTAAAGGGTTAATATTTATTAAGCAGCATTAAGTTCCAGAATTCCGATTGGTATTTTAGATACAATGTCCATCCACGAGGCAGAAATTATTTTCCCTATTTTATAAAAAGGAAAGGTGAGACTCAGGGAAGTTATGTAACGTGTTCCAAATGTAAACAGTGGTGGGGAAACGGAAACCCACTTTTGTTTTGTCTCCACATCATGCTTTTTGGATCACTTTCACATCTCACAAAATTAATCGGTCATCGATTTACTGAACAGGTGACATGAACAATAGCGTGTTTTAAGTGTAAGGAATCTAGAACATGAAGTGCCATGTCTTAGTGATTTTTATCAAAGAAATATTATTTATAAATTTAGGTTCCAAACCTTAAATAGTGCATGCATCTCTCTGGAGGCCTGCTCTGAATATTACCAATGTTTGTTTCTTTAAGTTCTATAGAAGTCAGAAGGAAACCACAGAGCAACCACCCCGGGATAGCAGAGAGGGTCTGACCCACGCCCACAAAAGCCAAAAGTAGCAGAGTTGGAGTTGAAAGCTTGGCTTGACACTTTGTCTCCGACTCACACCCTGGCACCTTCAGGCTTTGTCTTTTTTTAACAGCAGAGTGCCAGCCTAGAATTTTTAAACCTTAACTCTGAATTTCTTGACTTCATGTGTTTAAGATAGACTTTGCATGTTACTATTTTGAAGCAGCTGTTTGTCAGAGTTGGAGAGGAGGGAGGGAACCAGAGAAGTTTAGTGGGAGGTGCTTGTCTTAGAATTGAGGCTGCTGAGCTACCAAATTCAAACAAAGTTCTCTTGATTCTGATAAGCTAAACAGCTTCAGTCTCCATCAGGTTTTCTCTACGTTGGCCTTATTGACATGTAGGGCCAGAGACCTCTTTGCTATGGAGGGGCTGTCCTGTGCATGATAGGATATTTAGCAGCATCCTGGTCTCTACCTATCAGATGTCAGTAGTACCCCTTCCCCAGTTGTGGCAATAAAAATTTCTACAGCTACTTCCAAGTGCCTCCTATGGGCAAAATAACCCAGCTTGAGAACCACTGCTCTAAACGAATAAATGAGACAGATAATTATAGCCTTTTAAACTCAGAGAGTAGAGAAAATAAAGGAATGACAGATGAACTTATCTAGAAAAAGTATCCTAATAGCAATTAGATGAAATAATGGGGGGAATTTTGCTTTTTAGAAATGTCTTACTCATCAGTAATAAATACGTCTTAGGAAAGAAAAAAGTCCAATGGAGGAGCCCATCTATGCACAGACGAGGAAAGCAACCTGTGTAGAGATACCCACTCAATTAACGGTAAAGCCTAAACTAAAATGTCTTTCATAGCCGATGGGTATATTGTTGTAGAGATGTGGCAAACTGAGGGCAAATGATTACTTCTTGATTTTGGGATTCCATGTCCTCAGAGCCAGAAAATGTGAGAACTCTACTGTCTATATTCCATAGCTAAGAGAAGACCTTGGATTCCAATGAGCCTCACAAAGTAATTATCCATCACGTTTGTTATTTCACTGCCTTTTAAACCTAGAGCTGGTTTGTCTTCTGGTGCCTTTGACTGTAGTTGATCCCTGAAAGTATTCAAGGAGACTTATCTGTTGCCATATGGGGTGGGCTTGCAGAGGCCTCTGGTTCAAATACTGATTCTGTGACTCTAATCAAAGCCAACCAGAAAAAGGAAGGAAGCCATGTCATTATTTATACTGAGCTGGCAGGAGCTATGGGGAAGGAAGCACTCGAGCTGTACAGAAGATGGCTTCAGTGTTTCTGGAAGGACTGTGTATTGCTGCAGTAGGATAGGATAGAATGGACGGGGATATCATGTGTAACTTTTTTATGATGGGTTTAACGGGGAAGGCCTGGGAGCCTAAGAGACCAGAATAAAGCAGGAAGTCACAATGAGGGGCTGGCCTTTGAACCTCTGAAATTCTGCTAAAAACAGTTCTGTTTTTGAACTCATGTTAACCTTTGGCATTTTTCGTTATTAAATAAAACACTAGTAGATGTATACTACTCCACAGGTTCCTGATGGTGAGTTTCATTTTAATTTAGTATAGTTTTTCCTAAGAGCATGTTTTGTAAGGATAAGGAAGAAGTTGATCAAGGTAGTTGGATTTGACTTGGTGGGGATATGGATCCTATCCAGAGTGCACAGAGTGGGTAAGGGAGGCGAGATACTTGGACACATTCAATTACATATTTTTACTTTGCTTTTATTGTGTATCCACCGTGTGCTAGGTACTGGTGCTGGGTGTTGGGGTTGTAGAAATGAGCAAAACAGTGAGAGAAAAAACACCTTTCAAATAAACATATAATTAAATTATAATTAATCACTGCGATAAGAATCCTGAATGGAAATACAGGGATCATTAGCGGGGCTACCTGGCTTGTCAGAGAAGTTAGAAAAGGATTCTCTGAGGATGGAATACTTAAGCCAAAATCCACAGGATGAGTGACATAGCTAGGCAAGGGGGGCTAGGAAGGAGCTTGTGCAAAGATTCTGGAATGAGATGAATCTTCAATATTTGGAGGAATTGAAAGCAGGTTAATGAGTCTGGAACTCATAGGGCAAGAACAAATGTGGTGGGAGATGAGACTGAAGAAACCAGAAGGAGTCAGATCAGGTTAAAGGTTGTTCCTTATCCTGAAAGAAATGGGATTGACATATTCAGATTCAGCTTCTAAAAAGATCTGATTGCTGTGCAGAGAAGAATTTGGACAAGGCCAGAGTTGACACTGAGCATATTAGACAATATTAGAGTCATGGTGGTAACAGAGATGGAGAGACGCAGATAAAGTGAAGAGATACTGCAGAGGAGGAACCAGCCTCCTGGCCTTGGCCCCTGAAATCACAAGTTCTGGGGTGATTATGATACCAAATTATGTGACATACATATTCTGTGATCATTAAATGCTACACTTGGGCATCGCTTTCTCTATGCCTTTCATTTTAGAGATAAACAAACTGAGGTCTGAAAGGTGAAATGATTTGCTCAAGGTCACACAATAGTGGCCTCGCCCGAACTAGAACCCAGGTACGCCAGGCCACTCAGTAGGGGTTGCTTGAGGTGCCAAGGTCAAAGTGAACAGATTCCTTATAGTCATGAAAATGTATTATTATAAGACGACATGAAAGGTGGCAAGAGATGATCACCCTGAACCTCATTTCTGGTATACGGTAGGCTTTCTATGAATACAAGACTAATTTAAGTGTTTTTGCTTCCCCTAAGCTGCCCACAGACGCCAGGAAGGAGAGTTTGGTCATATAATTATCTTTCATCATAAACTAATGTAAGAGAACTTTGAAATATACCTAGGAAAGTCAGTGGGTGGATAATGTGCAGGGATAGATTTTTGTTTTTCTTTAGCCTATTAAGACCTAGGTGTTAAGAGATGGAAGGCATAGAAGGTATTTTAATTTTTTGCACATTAAATGGAGACCTGATTAAGATAACGTTCTTTGCTTACAATTGGAGAAACATACTCCGGCTAATTTAGGCAAAAACAAAATAAAATAGAATAAAACAAAAACACAACAACCAACAATAAACAAATGGAAAACACTCAATCAATCAATCCATGAGAAAATTAAAACAACAAAAGAGAAAATTGTTAGTCTATTTGGAGTTCAGAGACACAACAAGAAGGAGGATGGAGAACTGGGGATGGGGGACACAGGGATGAGATGGCTGTAGATGCTGGTAGCAGAAACCACTGAGATTTTCTTTTACCAGAAACAATCTGGACAAAACTTTTCTGCTGGGCTGACTGTAACTGTAACATCTTCAGTCTCTTTGTCTCTCTGCTCAAGATGTATATTTCAGGAGGAAACATCTGATTGGCCTGGCTCAAGCCATATGCCTATCCTTTAGCTAAAAGAGGATGTGGGACCTGAAAATGGTACCTCCAGGGTGTATCCAACTGGGAATAGGCATATGGCTTGAGCCAGGCCAATCAGATGTTTCCTCCTGAAATATACATCTAGTAAGGGAAGCAAGGTTGCTCTTAGAGCAAATGGTACCTAGGCAACCAAAATCAAATGTATACTTTTAAGGACCATCAGAAAGACAATTCTCATAGTGAGAGTTAATTTTGGGAATATTGTTTGAGTAAGCCACAAGGAAAAACCCACCTTCTTTTTTTCTCCCCACCCTATCTCGCTAGTGTCTTCAGGCACCATGATCAGAGATCACTTCTACCTGTTGCAGGCCAACAGAAACTGAGTAGAAGAGAAAAATTGTCAGCTCAAGTGGACGCCCAAGTCTGAGTGGTTTAGGACCTAACAATAGGGCAACAAAGATGGAAGGATGTGAGTGGTAGGGAATGGTTGGGCAGACACATGGGATGGCTAAACATTAAAGACAGTGGGAAGTGATGAGAGAAAGGTGTTAGGGAATGAGGAAGGCCTCCATAAGGCACCTCTGAAGGCCCAGCTGGATCCTTCTTCTTACACTTGTCCTCAGCTGGGAGGAGCCATTTTGCCAGGAGATGCCTAGAAGGTTAAACCCCCCACCGAGGGGAAGTCTGCAGTCAGTGACTGACACTGATAGAGCAGTACATAGCCTGGCCCCTTGCATCAAGGTGGGACAATTCTGTAGTGCCATTCACATTCCAGAGGTCCCATGGGATCAGGTGGAGGCAATTAGACATCTGCTGAAATCCCATCTTTGCTTAGGTGGTTCTCTGCCTTATTCTCCTTCCCTTGCTTCTTATAGGTTTCTCCTGAGAGTACTCCCTCAATAAGTAACTGCACAAAACTCCTTGTTGCAGGCTCTGCTTCTAAGAAACCCAACCTAAGACAATACCTAAAGGCAGTAAAGGAGCATGCTTTGCAGACATCTGCCTAAGAATATTCTAGGCAGAGGGCCTGACCTGGGTATCACCTGGTTGTTTCCAGAAAAAGTAGGGACAGGAGGACCTTCCTAGGATATTGCAATAATTTTGGCTTTTACCAAAAGGGTTTTGAGTCTAGGAGGGATGTGACCTGCCTTCTGTATTAACAGACTCTGGACACTAGTGACATACGTCTCTAGCCTTTTTCTGATAAGTTCTCTTCGGCTCTTAAGGGGGCCTCTCAAAAAGGCCACGCTGACTTTATGAAGATTCTCTTTTCCCCACAGCCCACATCCCTTGCTCTAACAAAATGTAGACCCATCTTAACCCAGGAGCTGCTCCTGACTGCTACCACCAAAGTGTTAGGTCAGCCCTTCTCACTCTAGATTTTCTAAAAGGGAGTCAGACCCCAGTCCACAGGCCACTTCAAATGTTTTTGAGTTAAGTCAAGCACTAGTCCCCTCTATCCACCTCCTCTATCCCCCAATTTAAGGCTCTCCAAGGGGTTCTTTTCAAGACTCCATCATGATACTCTGGTTACACAGGAGCAACCCTCCTCCAACTCTACCCTAAAACAGGATGGTGCGGCAGGGGCTCAGAATGACAACAGCTTTATCCACACAAAGCTCTTAACCAAGAATTCCTTCACAACATTCCGTGGAAGCCTCCTCACTGGACTTGTGAAGAAGCAGTTATCCCCAGCCCCACCCCTGACACATGCCCTTGGTGGGAGGCCGGGGCACAGAGCTCACAGCAGAACTTCCTTCAGTGGCAGCCACCTCCCCAAATCCTCCCATCTTCTCCCTCTCTATGCTCTTGTCACATCCTTGAACAACCTAAGTTGAGGATTCAAATGTCATGGAAAGAGTTTTCGGATCCATTTCCTTTGTAAATCTGCATAATCTGAAATCTATCTCATTGGAGCTGAGACATTCTAAAGTGAAAAGTGATGCAGACCTGACCTAAATGAGGCCGAGGCCTATGGGAGGGGCAGGCAGACCTTACCCAGAGACAGTTATGTTCATGTTCCATGGCTAAACTCTCAAGGTTTTCTGGAGAATCCATAAATGATTAAGATTGTTTCCTTCAATAGCTCTAGTAGACTTATTCTAGTACAAAATGTCAATTCTAACCTCTCAGCTAACAGTCAGCTAATCAGTTTACCCAAACTTGCAAACAAGATTCACTGTTTCTATACTTCTACAAGTTTTCTTCTTTCTTCCTACGTCTCTCTAAAATCCTGTTTTTGCCTGTTCTTTAACTGATTTCCTCACAAGTGAAATAAAAATTTGCATGCATAATAACAAATAGCAACAAATAGCATAACCACAAAAAGTCTCTGAGTTATTCCTTGGCAGTGCCTCAGTCAAACAAGAGGCAGGAAAAGTTCCAATTACAATATCTTGCTACATTGTCTTAGTAGGCAGTTATGGCAGAAGCTACTAGTTGTCCCTCAATATCCATTTTTCTTATGTATTTTAGAAGTTTGATTTTTAGGTGGCATGTGGCACCTCTTCCCTCTGTAAAATTCTTTAAACATCCCAGGAAAGGTTTCAGATTCACTTGGCCTTGGATCGTGTGTCTACCTCTGGATCTATCAACACAGCTGAAGGATAAAATGTTTAGGACAAGCAGTTTCTATAAGAACCATAAAGTTAGCCTAGAGAGAGGAGCAGTTATCCAAAGGAAGAGGGTCTGTCCCCATGACAGACTGGCACTGAGGAGATCAAAGAGTAAAGGTTCACATCAGGGGCTTTTCAGATTTCTGAGGCTGATACATCCTGTTTGCATCCTGTAGCCCTCTGTGGTCTCTGTGTAAGGTATCTAGACTAATTGACAATTTGTATCTAAAGAAGCCTGAGTATTTTCTTTCATCTTGAACTTACTTTTATTTTTCACATGTGCCGCCCTGATAAATCTACTTATTATCACTTTCTCTATTTTGCCCTATATCCTGCACGGTCTCTGTTATGTTTCTGCTGAAAATCTTATTCGCACGTTTGTATGCTTGTCTTGATTATAGAAAATTTTATTTCTACTGATTTCGTATATTTGCTTTACTTCAAACCCATTGATTCAATCATCAGGTTACACACACACACACACACACACACACACACACACACACACACAGAGCTTTAGAACAGTGTGGACATGAAGGCAAGAATCAACTTTCAGAATAAACATACCCATCCAAAAGCTATGGGATATGTGGCTATGGAGGTGGTAATGATGAAGGGGAATACATCTTTAACTTCCAGAATAGAGAATATATATAGGAAACGACTAAAGTGGAAAACTCAAGAAATAGGACTATAAGTATGTTATTTAATGATTTGAAGGTAAATGCCAAAAGAGGTAGCAAAAAAAGATGAATGTGATTGCTTCTAGGAAGTGAGAAGTAATGGGAAAAAGAAGATGGCATAGGGATTGATAACTATCATAATAAATCTCGTTGACTATTATTCAATTATGTGCATGACGATTTGATAAAAAATAAAAATTAAATTAAAGAGCCCTTCATCTGCGGTAATGGTCTTAGATTTTGGCCTAGCTCAGTTGCATAGCTCGGGTTTTCTGTTTGCATCTCTTGTGAGTTGGGTCCCTGTATCTGTCCTCTTGGTTTAATCCTTAGTTTTGATGACACTTCCTATAATTACTTCTTGAGAAAGAAGTACATAGGAGATAAACATTTAAAGAAATTGTATATTTAAAAATGTCTCTAATCTATACTGAAATTTAATTGTTTGTCATGGTCATAGCATTCTAAATTGGAAAACATTTTCTCTCAGAATTTCTTGACTATCTTTTAGTTTTCACTGTTTTATTGAGAAATCATAAGCCATTCTGAATCTTGAACTTTTGTAAGTAAACTTTTTCTTTTCTGAAAGCTTTTTTTTATTTTCTCTTTGACTTCAGTGTTCTGAAATTCCATAGCCCTTGTGAGAATATATTTATTTTGTAACTTATTTTGGAAAATTTCTTATCAATTTTATTGATATTTTTATCTGTTCTATCTTTCTAGAATTTCTTTCATTTGGATGGTTTGCCTTTTGGATAATCTCTAATCTGTAAAATTTTCTCTCTTATTTTCCTTTTCTTGGTCTTTCTCTACTTTTTTGCGAAATTTCCTCAAAATTATCTTTCAGCACTTCTATTGAGATGTTCGTTTCTGCTTTCGGATTTTTTATTTTCCAAACCTCTTATTATCTGTATCTTCTTTTTTGTTTTTTAAAAAATAGAATATTTTATGTATGCATTATCTTTTCTCTCAGAGAATATTAATGATAGGGGGTTTGTTTTTTGTTTTTTGTTTTGTTTTGTTTTTAAGTTGCCTTTTCCTTGCTTAGATTTCTGACTTCTATATTGTGGTGTTCCTCAGACGGCTGATGATCCTCAGCTCTCCAAATATGGTGCTTCATATTTAAGAATCCATTTTTCTTAGGTTTAAGTCAGTCAATACTTGTCTTTTGCTTTCTGGCTGAAGGGGAAAGATGTATTCCCCTTCCAAATTTTATCACTATCTATATAGGAGACATTCTTCAAAAAGAGAGTTGTATGAACCACTTTCCCTCTACTTGTTGATATACGCTATTCAGAGCAGAGGCTGAGCAGCAGTACAGTAAGAAGACAAGAAAGGGGAGGGGGCCTCCTCAGTGGTCCAGAACAACTTCGTTCTGATCCCAAACTCACAAACCCCACTCAGCACACAAAAACCCCTGTGCTCAACTTTCTCATCTCTTCTTAGAAGTTAGCTTGAGCCCCATCTCCTATGGGCAAGCACTCCTTTCCCTCCTCCCTTAAGCAGCTTATTGAAGCAACCCTCTCATCCACTTGCAAGTCTTTCTCTGAAAGCGGTTTTGGGAAATAAGATTTTCTCCATCTCATTACATTTCCAGAGATTTTAGTGTCTTTTAAATGTAAATGGCCAGACAACCCAGGCTCCTTTTCTCCGCCTCAGTCTCCTCCTCTGTAATGTGGGGAGTACTGCCTACCCTCCCTGCCCCTCTGTGAGCAGGAAGTTAAATGCAGTCAATAGGAAAGCCAGCGATCAGAGCCAGCCACTTCACAGCGACTCTGCCTCCGACGGTCTGAAAGCTAGACGCGCAGTAAAGGCATCTTCTCCTGAGGCCTCCTTTACCAGGGGCCGGTGGTGAGAGTTTGCACTTTTCTCCAGCAGGGCTACAGTGTTCGCAAAAGTGAAAGTAACTTTAAACCCCTTGAGATCAAACAAAAGGTGAAAAACACCCAATAACTAAATTCTCACCTCAACAACCATGGCAAGTAAAACCGAAGAGGAGAGAGGAGAGAGGAGATATGAACCTCTCTAGACGATGTGCAGCCAGCAGGGTGAGCGAGCCGCAGCTCTCTACACAAACCCAGGGAAGGTGTGAGACACAGTGGAGTCTGCTGCTTCCTTCAGACCCAGGGAATGTCTGCTTGACACCTCTCTTTCTGCCTCCCCACACCCCACTTCCTTCTATTTTTATAAGAGAGAGGAACAGGAAGATTATATATTATATATGTGTGTGTATATACATATATATATTATATATATTTTATATATATATATATTTTAATGTTTTAATGTTTTTCAGCACTCAGCTCTAGAAGTTGATAAGGTTGTGAGGTTGCCACAGAAAATGATTCTGACCTGGAGCAAGCACTTCAGGTTCTTCAACTTGTCAAAGGAAGGTCTGACTAACCGGGTTGAAGGACATTTGCCATCTCTCAGCTGGCACAGGGAGCTCTAGTTCACACTGCATACGGTATTCAAACCCAAAGTTAAAAAATAAAAAGATTCAATATTCTATAACTTATCAGTGAAAAGGAAGGTAGCAGCAGAACTCAGGTTTGAGAAGGTGGACCCTGAGCCAAACTGCCAGATCATTCCATGTCTCCTGGGAACAGACATGGGGACACATTGATTAGATAGTGACAAACTGATGACTGAGACCACAGTTATCACTCAGTGGTCCTAAAATGTACATAATTTAGAATGGAACCCTCTATGAAAACAGAAAATAGGACAAATGTACATGGTTTCCCAATAAAATATGTGCCCCTTCAGAGTAGCTCCTGGGTTTTTTTTTTTTTTTCTTTTTCTAGTAGCCATTTCTACCAACTCTATTTTCTGTTATCCCATTTAGCTTCCAGTCTTATTTTTCTCCTTTTCTTTATGTCATCTTCTCCATACAGATTTGTCATATTCAATAACAATAAATATTTTTTTGGTATAAATGTATCTCATGTAATATTTGTACATGTTTATAGCAAAAAGTTATTCATTGTTTATCTGAAATTCAAATTCAACTTGGAGTTTGTATTTTATCTGGCAATGCTAAAGCCTTTCCAGAGAAGGATTTTATTTAAGTCAAGAGGAGAAATAAAGGATTACAGGCCAGTTAGTTCCCGTGCTATCATCTACTACAATGAATTCATATTGAACCAAAGAGCTAGAATAGTTTCAGTTTGCTTGTTAACGGGAGGCTAAATAGAATTGTTTTAAGTTTGCTTCTTCTCTCAGGGAATAATCTTGTGACAAACACTCATAGTTTTCTGCACAGATGTGAGGAGCTGTGAAGCTGGATACTAAGTCTGCAGCATCAAAGTCCTAGCGCCTGGGTTATTGAACAGACTGAGGATTTATTTTTTGAGATCGTTCTTTTAAACTGGAAGAACTTCCAATTACCCTTCATTTTAAATTTGAGGAGACTAAAATTTGAAGGGTTATTAAGAGATTTCTAGACTGGGTTTTGGGGGTTTGTTGTCGTTTTTCAGAATTGGGCAATAAACTAGATGACTTCCTATTTAATGCTCACTTACAGAGGCCCCAATTATCTATCAGTCTGTATGACTTATGTGAGAGGTTTAAGTCTAAATAAAATAGACACCCAACCTCAAATTAAGATATTTCTGCTTGCTCATAGGATTTAAGAAGTTAAATACATATAATTGACATTCAGTAAATATTTATAAATGAGTGATTGAATGTTAAGTGGTTATATAATATTAAGATTTCTGTTAATTGGTAAAATAATAGCATTGACATACATCCATAAATCTATGCTAAAAAATATATATATATTTAGAGTTATAACACATTAAGGAAGAATACTACCTTCTCCAATTTGTAATATTTAAATAAAATCCTATTTCAGTATTTCTCAATTATTTGCCAAAAATTAAGAAAATCAGATTTTCTAGCACTACAAATGAAATGATTTTGAATTCTGTTCAAACTTAAGCTTGTATAAAAGACAATTTTGAAGTGTCATTATCTCTTTTGAGTATGTTTAGCTAAACAAAAAGATAGTGGTAAGCAAAAAATAAACATCTTTATTATTCGAAAAAAAAACTGGGAGAATTTCAATTCAGTGAATAAGTATTTCTCGAGTAAATGTTAAATATGTAAGTCATGAGCCAGAAGCTTCTCCAGTTATAAATCTTCAAGTATATGTTTTCCTCCTTTACCACATTCTACTTCATCTAGGAAGCACACATAAAAAGGTAGCTAAGCTTTAGAGCAGTGTGTTTGTTACGTGAGCAGTATACATTTAAAATGCTTTGCATTATAGAGGAATTCCATTCCCTATAATATTTAATGTTTGTTTTTCCTTTGAAAAAGGTTTTAAAAGTTCACAGATTTAAATAACCAATATCTATGTACCCCAACCACTTAGTGAATTAGCAGATCTTAACTTTTTGCATTTTTGCCTTATGCAGAGAGAATTTCATCCATTATTTTCACATCTTATCATCTTTAAAATTGGGTACATTTTAAGATTGATGGCCATATTGTGGCAACTTTTTTTCTGAGTGATATGTAAAAAAATAGTGAGTTTTATAATCGATGACATCTTAGATTTGATATAATAGCACGATTTTTACTATTAAAATAATATAATATTACAGGTAAATTGAAAGACTTTTCCTCTCACTTACCCTTACCCTCACCAGTCTCATTTTTTTCACTCCTCAGAAGCAGACTATCACAATTTTGGTGTATTTTTGAGGCTATTATTATATATATGCATGTTTTTATTTATTTTCTTAATACATAGTATTGTTCTTGGTGTTATTGTTTTACCTATATGATTTTGTATCTACCTTATTTTTTCACTTACGATTACATTCTTAAATCTATCCATGATTTATACAGAGATGTTTATTTTATCGCCTATATAATATTTTATTGTAAGAATACACCATAATTAATTTAGACATTTGCTACTGATGGGCATTTAGGTTGATTGCAATTCATTTTTTTCAATTTCATATCATTATAAGCACAAATTCTATAACGTTTAGAATTTAATTTAGTAATCCAAATTTGAAGTGAAATTTCCAGCTTGTAGGATATGTACATTTTCAATTTTCATTATTTCTTTAATTTCATTAAGTTTGCATTTGTGGTGCTTTCAGTGTTATGAGTAAAATCTGGATTTGTTACTGGATTTATTTGTGTGAGGTTTGGGTTTTCTTTCCTCAAAGGAAAGCCTTTTCTGCTTTGTCTTTCACCCACTTCTTTACCAGAAATCATAATAGTACAGTGATAAAGCCACTATCCATACATGTTACCTTTGAAACTTCCGTAATGGTTTGTTGGCTATCGGTCAACGGAACCACCTGTGCTTCCTAAACCATCGTTTGTTTCTGAAGACTTTCTATGCTTGAAAGGCCACTGAAGGCCCTCCAAGCCTCATGTGTCAATTGTTGGAGAGATACCACTAGTATGAATTTTAAAGACACAGCAGTATGTGTCAAGGGCCTACGAGTGAGCATCCCCATTTGGTTCAATAATGCCACATCCAGCAACTTACTGTAAGAAGTTAATTAAAGATGTGCATAAAAATGAAGTGACAAGGTATTAATTGCAGCTAAGTACATAACAGCAGAAAGTAAGAAACATCCTTAGGATTCTACAATAGTAATCTGATTTATATAAGTAAGTCAGGGTGGGTTTCTATGAAAAAAAAATTCGTCCCAGAAAATGCACATAACATGTTGTTAAATAAAGAAAATGGGGGTAAAATATAGTTTAAAGAGTATAACTTATTTTAAGAATACATTTGTGGGAAAACGTCTGGACAGATATAGCCACAGCATTAACAGTGGTCATCTCTGGGATGTGGAACTATGGACAGATTCTATTTTTCTCCTTTTGTCATCTACCTTTCTAATTTTTATACAATGAACATATATTACTTTTGTAACAAAAATCATTAAAAGGAAATGTGCCAGCGTTTTGTTTGTTTGGGTCATGATTTTATGTTGAGAATAAACATTAGGAGATGAGTAGGCTGTAAGAGAACTGAGGAGTGAGATAAGGTAAAGGAACAAGTTTAATAATTATAATACATTGTCTGGGAACAAGTTAGAATTTTTCTTGTGTATTTTCTTTGCCCTTGTTCTCCAAACTTTTTAGAGAACTCTAAGCACAGATATCCAGAGATGCCTGGTATCTTGCAGCGAATAATCCAGTTTTTCTTTTCTTTTTCTTTTTTTTAAAAGATTTCTGCACTTACTCCTTTACTGTTGGTGGCGAATTTACACTCCCAGAAAAGATCTGCAGAGAAGTAGTTTTGATAACCTTCCCTTATAATAAATTTTAAAAAGATATCTAATGCCTCTTCAGTTTTAATTTAGTTTGGAGGAGACAAAAATCTCCTCTAAAATGACGTTCTCTTCGCAGCTTCAATATCCCTTCTGTCAGTCTTTACTGTGGGGAGAAAATCATTTGGTCAAGGTAAGAAACTACTATGAGCTGCTTATCAGCTTCAAAATGTCCAAGTTACATTGCACATAAAGTGAGTATGGTTTCATGGGATGTGCTCCTGAGTGGCTGAAGATACACAAACTTAAATAATCTAGTTTCTATTATAGTAAACTAACCAAAACTATTTAAAATAATAACATCTAATGCTGTCCTATTTATGGGATATGGAAAACCGGGCATATAAACCTATTGACGATAGCAGTTAAACCAAGGTCAGTATTTATGAAAGAGTTCTATTAATATGTAAGAATGACCAAAACGAATTTCCACTCTCCAAAGAAAGAAAAAAGATTTGTACAAAAATTTACAAAATACCATTTGTATACTATCCTTTTAACGTGTAACTTCATAGTAACTGTGCCAACAAAATAAGAGTTCAAGATCTCTTCCAACTTTGGGTCATTGATTCTAGAATCCATAAAATCACAGAATTTTAGAGATAAAAAGAAACTTAAAAATATAACCAGATGGTCCTAACGAGTTTAAAAGATTTCCCTACGGTCCCCCAGGTAATAACCAAAGAGGCTCAGTTTACAGTTGATGGTTCTGTAATTATGAGTTATACGTCTTTCATACAAAACCCATGCACTCAGTAATGAGGCAGCTCCCCATGAAAAGTCTCCAGGGTCAGAAACAAGTTGTTGGTCAAGGCGAATCATGTTGAAAGGACCTTAGGGAGCTCGTTCAATCACCCTATTTTAAAGAGGAAGCAAATGAGGCACAGAGGCATAAAGCAACCTGACTCAAGGTCAGTGAACCCGCCCTGTTTCCTGGATGAGACAGACAAGTGTGGGAAATAGGGTAACAGTGTGAATCGTGCCTCACTCTCTGGGTTGAGGTATTTGGATAAAGTTTTAAGAGACTCAGAAGCAAGTGTTGGTTAAGCGAGTACATCTCGTGTGGTGCTGCTGCCTCTGCATTCCAGACAGACAATAGCTCTGGAAGTGGTGTGAATGGCACCCCACCCCCACAATTAACCTCAAAGAGATGTTAATTTCACAGTCAAACTGAGGACCATTTAAATTCAGGCAGTGTCAGAAAACAAGCATTTATTTGGAACTAAAAGAACAATTTGTCTCTTTTCTTTTGCATTGTCTCCCCCATTAATTTTCCCAGAATAAAACATCTTCAAACAGACTTTCCCTGCTCCTGGAATGCCCCACATCCTAGCCTAGGCGAACAGGATCTTTAAACAGAAGAAAAGGCACTCCCACACCCTTCCGTGAAGATAGCTGGAAGAATGGATAATTGCCTCCAAGGAGGGCCATTTCTCGTTCTTCAGAGTATCCTCTTTTATTAGTGACATGACAACATCCTTCCAGAGTCCATTACAGTTATCAGAGTGTGGACACTTTTCCTCTCAAATCACCGATTTTTTTTTTAATGACAAAATGGTTATGGTTTTAAATGTTAACTTTACCTTCTTTTCTTCATCTCATGGTTTCTCAATCTTGAGCATATTAACATTTTGGACTGGATAATTCTTTGGTAGTGGTGGTGGTGGTGGGGTGGGTCCTGTGTGTTATAGGACATTCAGCAGCATCCCTGGCTTCTACCCACTAGATGCCAGTAGCACGCTCTTGTCTCATGCTCCCCATTTAAGATAATTGAAAAGGTCTCTAGACATTGCCAAATATCCTTGGTTGAGATCTAGTCCCAGTAAGCAAGTCACCAAAAAGTGGATACTGCTTTGCTAACTATGCTGTATAAAAGTAATACCTACCATATATTGTACCCTACTATGTGTCAGGCTCTGTATTATGCACCTTATATTGTCATAGCAACCCAGAGAGTTAGTGAGGTACATGTTGAACTTATAGTGCTAGAATGTAAGCTCCATGAGGGCAGGTTTTGTCTGTCTGGTTTACTGATGTATCCACAAGGTTTTGCGCAATGGCCAGCATATAATTGTTCAGAGCACAGTGCCAGGTAAATATTCTTTCAAATGAATCAATGATTAAATGCATTTTATTAAAGAAGGTCTTTGATTTCTCTTTCATACCCAAACTTAAACTTTCAGCAAATCCTGTTTTCTCTACTTTGTAAATATATTCAGAATACATTCATTTCTCACTGCCTTTATTGCTACCACCTGATCCAGGCCAACGTGATCTCTCACTTGGATAATTGCGATAGTCTCCCAACTGGTTTCCACGCTTCTGCCCTCATTCAACTGTGGTCTGTTATCAACCCAGCAACAAGGAAACCCTTTAAGACAATTCAGGTGAATCTACTCTAAATCTTCCAGTGGCTCCCCATCTCACTCAGAGGAAAAGCCAAAGTTCTTTCAATGGCCTACAAAGTTCCAGATTACATGTCTTCTCTGTTCCTTTTTTGATTTCATTTCCTCTACTCTTCCCCTTGCTCACTGTTTCTGCTTACCATTCTTTGAAGATGCCAAGCACAGTTCCACTTCAGGGCCTTTGCACCAGCTGTTCCTTTGCCAGGAACACCCTTCCCACAGTCTCCACATAAGCTTCTCCCTCCTTAAATCTTTACTCAAATGTCATCTGCCAATGAGGCCTTCTCTGGCTAGTCTTTTTAAAGTTAAAACCCTCCCAACCCCCTTTACTGCTTAATTTTCTTATTGCATTTATCATCCTCTGATAAACCAGAATTTAAGCTCCATGAATAAAGGGATTTTTTTGTCTATTTTGTTTGCTATTAAATTCCCAGAATCTAGTGCTGGCATATAGTAAATACTCCAATAAATTTTAATTGTTAAATGAATGAATGAGGATACAGAAATGGTGAAATGGCAGAGCCAGAATACAAGTCCAGGCTGCTAGCTTCAAAGTCCAATTCTTCCAAAAGTTCTCAAACGTGGCTGTGCAGCAGAGACACCTGGGGCTGGGGTATCGCTGTTAAAGTTCAGGTTCCCGAGCCTCGTGCTGGACCTGAGTCAAAATATGGGGAGAGAAATTCCAAAAACTGTACTTAAAAAGCCTCCCAGAAAGTCCTGTGCAGCTGGTCTGCTGGCTCAGCCACCTGTATCAGAACCATCTGGATCAAAGTCTGAGCTCTGAAGCCAGCTTTTTGGGCTGTGAATACTGACTCTACTGCCTACTAACCTGTGACTGCTTGGTTTCTTTTTTTTTTCTTTTCTTTCCTAGTCAAACACTCTTTGAGATAAGGACCTTAATATTTAACTGTCTTGAATGTCCTCACAGTAGAATCCCATGCCTGTAATTTCCTAACTACACGATATTGGTCAATTACTTGCCTTTTTTTTTTTTTAAAAAAAAAAAAACAGTTTTCTCATCTGTAAATTGGGGATAACAATAGTGGCTATCTCAAAGGATCATTGTGAAGATTCAATGGATTTAGGTTATGAAGTCACCATAACAGTACCTGACATATAGCAAACATTCAATAAATGTTAACTATTATTATTGTTAGAATCACTATTTTCTAGGCTCCAGCCCAGATTTATGAAATGAATCTGCAGGTTAGACCCTAGAGCATTTAAAACAAGCATTCTGTGTGATTCTGATGCACACAGGGGTTTGAGCAGCCCTGCCTGTCTGCCCCATGGGGAACAGGAATCCGTCTTTCTCAGCCTGACAACTACATGCTTAGTAGATGTTGGCTGGGCGGAAGCAGTTTTCTTCTGGCCCCTTGAGAAACACTAGAGACTCCTGGCCTGGCTAGAAATGAAGCAAATAATTTGGAGTGGCAAAGGAAGTTCAGAGGTGATACAGCCCAAATGCTCATTTTTATAATTAATGAAGCAGGCCCCTAAAGTGGTTGTATAATCCAGATGTTAATACTCCCAAAACAAAGGCAAAGAAATTCCTATATAGCTTTGTTACTCAGTCATTGAGGTCCAAGGACCAACAGAACCAGGATCAGTGGGAAGCAAGCATGATAGAAATGCAAAATCCCAGGCCCCATCTCAAACTTACTGCGTTAGAATCGCTATTCTAGACCATGCTCCTCAGACTTGGCTGTATCTCAGAATTACTTGGTAAGCTTTAAAATATACTGATAACTGGATTTCATCCCTAGAGATGCTGATTCATTTGGTCTGGTGTTAGAACTGGACACTGGGAATTTAAAATTTCCCTAGGTGATTTTAATGTGCAACTAAATATAATAACCCCATGTCAATTGTTCTAGATACCAATGACTCTCCAGATGTTCTAAATTGGGGAAAACTGAGTCATCAAGCTAGGTTTGGGGTTGGGGTGCATGCTTCTTTCCCATGAGGAATGTCCAAATCAGGGATCATTTGCATTTAGGGAAAAAAACTGCATTAGATTTATAGAAAATCACATACACACACATATATGCATAAATATGAATACACACATATGCCATCTCATCTCTGGCATCACAAGTTTTATTTAATAAAGATAAAACAAGAAGATTACATTTAAAAAACAGAGGAAAGATCATCCTGCCACCTGAACACAATAGCACCCTTCATTTGACAATGCAGGTTTTAAATGCTAAATACCATTTCCTCCTGTTGACTTTGCTCACACTGGTTGGTATTCATTTTCAGATCTGCCAAAGTGGATGACTGTATTTAGCCCTGTGTTTTTTTCTTCCCCAATTAGATTGTTATTTAGGATTTTTCCTTTTATAAGCATTTTTTATGAAGAGAATGCATAATTGTCTTTTTAATCCATCCTATTAACTGTCTGGCACTTCAATTGCTCTTCTGTGACCTAGAGATAACTTCTAGCCTATCTCTCTTGTGGGGAAGATTACATGAGATAATGAAGGCAAAGATGCTTTGAAAAAGGATAAAGGAGCTTAAGACCGTGGGACAGAGGAAGCATCATCAATATAACTCCATTTGTTGATGGCCAATGTGCCAGGCATTGGGTAGTTTGCATATTTTGCCTCTGATGCTTACAGCAACTTTGTAAAATATTACGACTTTTGTTTTATAGACAGGAAATTGAGGCTCAGAGAGATGCAGTAACAAGATCAGGGTCCTATTCAGTAATTGAGAGATCCAGTTTCAAACTTAGTTTTTCCTGGCTCTGAAGTTATTTCCCCAAGAAGTCATTCAGAGACTATCCCCCAACTTTCTCATGTAATTGGTCTGTAGGGAGATCTGGATTTGGGCATTTCTGAAAGATCCTGATGATTCTAATATGCAGCAGTGTTAGAGAACCACTAGGCTAACTTCCCTATAGAGACTAGCAACTAACTTACCAAAGAAAATGTATGCAATAGAATTATACGTGGTCAAAAGTGTATCACTGTAGCCAAACCAATACATAGAAATTTCCATCATCTTTGAGCATGATTTTAGATAGCGTTGAGTATACACACAGGATGGCTTATTATAGTGTGTAACAAATATTTGCTGAATGTATAAAGAGATTGAATGGTGGACGAACCAATGAATAAACAAAAGAATGATACAGCTGAGCAACTGTATCAGGAAAGATGCATCTTTTTTGCTTCTATTTATTTTTAATATTTTTGCATATAGAAAAAAATAGAAGATCTATGGATTTGACATCAAGAGGCTTCTGTTTGAATGTCCACTGTGGAAAAGTCAGATAAACAATCTGAAACTCAGTTTTACTATTTATTAAAAGAGGAAAATGATCCTAAAGTTTATCTTGTGATAACAAATAAGGTTATCTGTTAAAAAAAAAACGTAAATAGTAAAGTACTATAGAAATACAAAGGAATATTATTTTTTTTAATTACATAAGAAAAACCCAGTAAGTGTAATTTTGACCAGTTGTTCTCAAACTTTAGCAGGTATCAGAACTCTCTGGAGAGCTAGTAAACGTGCATATTCCTGGCCCCACTCAGATCTTGAGTCAGCACGTCTGGAGATAACATTTCATGTAGCACTGACTTATTAGCATCATTCATTCGTATTTGTGATTGAATTGACACTTGTGTACTACCTTATCTTGGAATATCAGAATTTTAAGACAAATTATGGAATAGAAAATTGTTCATCCCTTAAAGAGTTAGCAAGTTTTAACCAGTAAGTATTGTTTCATCATGAAGGGTAGTGGGAGAGGGGGTAAAATAGCAGCTTAGTTTTGAGAATGAAAAAGAACTAAGCTGGAGAAAGATGGCAAAGAGGATGTCTACAGGGAGGCCGAGTTGGTACTTTAAAGTTTCAACTAGTGTAAGCCCTCAACTAACACACTAATCCTGGCTCTCACTTCAGTATTCTTCTTGTATTTGTCTAAAATGAAAGTAAATGGGAGAGTCTGGTGGCAAAATTTATTTGGTGGGACCCAAATTTCAGCATGCCAGGATGTTAGATGATAAGAACCTAACTACTAAAACATTCATTTAAAAAATATTTTTTAAAAAATTATTCTTTTGTATAAGTAACACAGTCGCATGATGCAAAAGGCAAATATGAAAAATCAATAAAAATGGTGGAGTAGGGATTCTTAGGATCTGTTTCTTACGATAAATATAAAAAAAACTGGCAAAAACTATTCAGTAGCAAACTTACTGAACTCTGAGAGATAAGTAAAGGTTTATAGCAGCCAAGAGAATGCTTAACTAAGAAAAGGCCACTAAAGCATGGTAGGAAATTTTTGTGGCATTTTCATTTACTCTAGCCCCATGATTCTCCCCAATGTGGCAGTTGTCTTAAAGGTAAGAGCCAGCACACATTTTTGATGTGGGTACTAGGTTACAGAGAGAACAATGATCTTATTCCTAAGGAGTGTGTTTATCTGTTTTGACCTCACTGATGCAAAGGGCTTCCTTTTCTTTTCTTTTTCTTTTTCTTTTTCTTTTTCTTTCTTTTTCTTTCTTTCTTTCTTTCTTTCTTTCTTTCTTCAACATTATTTTATATTAGTTTCAGGTGTGCTGCATAATGGTTAGATATTTATATAATTTACAAAGTGATCCCTCTGATTAAGCACCCATCTGGCACTATACAATATTATTGATTATATTTTCTTTCTTTCTTTCTTTCTTTTTTTTACCTTACTTGGAACTCTATCAGGGTTGAGAGGCTATATGGAAGACACTTTCCTAAAACACTGATAGAGAGAATAGGTCACTTCAGCCTGGGGCAAAAAGTAACTGTTGGGGCAAACAATGTATACACCAAAAGTACAGGTGGAAAAGCTGAGGAATAAGACTTGTGAGGGGGAATAAGGGCTTTAAAAAGTTCCTATATGTACTAGGGGATCTAGAAAGATATATGTATGCCAAGGGCAAGACACACATAACTCAGGAAAGACCTGAGAAAACTATACATTTTTGTCCCTGGCTGATCTTTAGGTTCACTGCAAGCAGGAAGTGAAGGTTACTGTAGAGTTGAAAATGATTTGGCTAAGGATGGAGAGCCTGAACACACAGCTAATCTGCAACCACTTGGAGAATTCTTTTTCTTCAATTTCCCAGCTCTTCTTCTTCCTTTTGGCTTCAGGCATTTAGGAAAATCTCTGTCAAACCACTAGCTGAGCATTAAGCTAAAGAGGTAGAGAATTCAGAGACTTCCCATGACAAGGAATATAGTCTTTACAAAAATAGTTCAGAAAAGTCACTGAGCAAACAGCCTACTGAAGCCTACGCAAGCAATAATAAAAAATCCAAGGGAGGAGAGAGAATTGATTTCCAGAGTTACCACACCATAATATTCAAAATGGCTTGTTTTCCATAAGAAATTATGAGGCATACCCAGAAACAAGAAAGTATAGCCCACTCAAAGAGAAAAACATAAATTAACAGAAACTGCCGATGAAGAATCATACACATGGGACTTACTGGACAAAGATTTTTAATCAACTGTCTTAAATATGCTCAAAAAGCTAAAGGAAACCAAAGACAAAGAATTAAAGGAAACCAGGACAATGAGGACTCTCAAAATAGAGAATATCAATAAAGAGATTAATATGCATAATAAGAGTCTCAGAGAAAGAGGAGAGAGAAAGGGGCAGAAAGAAAAAAATCATTAGAGGGGTTTAACTACAATTTTTTTTTTTTTGAGCAGATAGAAAGAATAGTAAACTTGAAGATTGGTCAAATGAAATTGTCTGCTCTGTGGAGCAGAAAGAAAAAAGAACAGTGACAACAAAAACCAAATAAACAGAGCCTAAGAGAAATGTGGGACACCATCAAGTGTCCGACATATGCATAATAAGAGTCTCAGAGAAAGAGGAGAGAGAAAGGGGCAGAAAGACTATTTGAAGAAATTATGCTAAAAAATTTCTTAAATTTGAAAAAGGCATGAATCAACACATCCATGAAGCTCAAATTCGAAAACACACAGGATGAACAGAAAGAGATTCACACTGAAACATAATAATTAAACTATTGAAAGATAAAGACAAAGAGTGAATCCTGAAAGCAGCAAAAGAGAAGTGATTCATAATATGCAAGGGATCCCCAAAAGATTAAGAGCCAATTTCTCATCAGAAACCATGGAGTCAGTGAGATTAAATATTTAGAGGACTGAAAGGGAAAAACTGTCCACCAAGAATTTTACATTTGACAAAAACATTCTTCAGAAATGAAGGAGAAATTAAGACATTTCCAGATAAGGTGAGGGAGTTTATTGCTAGTAGACCTGCTCTACAAGAAATGCTAAAGGTAGTTCTTCATGCTAAAAAGAAAGGACACTAGACATTGGTAAAGGTTACTACACAGGTAAATATAAAGGCCAGTATTATTGTGTTTTTATTTGTATCCCCTCTTTTTAACTATATGACTTAAAATTCAAAAGTATAAAACAATAATTATAAGTCTATGTAATGGGCACACATGTATAAAGATGTAATTTGTGTCAATAACAATGTAAAAAAGAAAGATGAAGACATATAAGATTAGAATTTCATATTCTATTGAAGGAAAGTTTGTATTAATTTAAACTAGATTGTTCCAAGTATAAGATGTTAATTGTAATCCCCGAGGTAACCACTATGAGCATAATTTAAAAATACATGGACAGGGTAATGAGAAAGGAATCAAAATTGTACACTACAAGGAAAAAAGCAATTTAAAATAAAAGAAGCCAGTAAGGGATTAAAAAAATAACAATGCTTCTGGCTCTAAAGTGAGTTTCTCGTAGACAGCAAATAGATGCATCATTGTTATTTTTTAATCTATTCTCCCAACTTCTACTGTTAAATTGGAAAGTTTAATTTATTTACATTTAAAGTAATTTCTGATAAGAAAGGGCTTCTGCCATTTTGCTTTTTGTCTCAAATAAGTCTTATATCTTTTTCTTCCTAAGTGCTCCATTACTGCCTTTTTTTTTATTTTAAATTGCTTTTTTCCTTGTAGTGCACAATTTTGATTCCTTTCTCATTAAAAGAGAACAATATAAAGAGTGTACGAAATGGCTGAAAATAAAAGGATGAGAAAAGATATTACATACAAATAGTAACCAAAAGAGAGCTAGGGTTGCTATACTAATATTAGACAAAAGAGATTTTAAGGCAAAAATTATTATGAGACAAAAAAGGACATTATATATTGTAAAAGGGTCAATCCATGAAGAAAATATATCAATTATAAACATATATATACCCAAGAAGAGGGCCTTGAAATATATGAAGCAAAAATGAACAAATAAAGAAAGAAATAGACAGTGGTATAAAAATAGTCGTAGACTTCAATATCCTAATTTCAATAAAGGATAGGATAACTAGACAAAAAGTCAATATAAAACTAGAGGACTTGAACACTATAAACCAATTAGATCTAACAGACATATATTAAACACTCTACCCAACAACAGAATATACATTCTTCACAAGTGCACTTGGAACATCCTCCAGAATAATCACATCCAGAAGAGCCACAAAACAAGTCTGAATAAATTTTAAAAGATTAAAATCATCAGAGTACTTTCTCTGACCACAATGGACTGATGCTAGAAATCAATAACAGAAGGAAAAATTGAAAAATTAACAAGTATATGGAAATTAAACAACACATGCACAAGCAACCAATGGCTCAAGGAAGAAATCAAAGTGACATTAGAAAATATTTTGAGATTATTGAAAATAAAAACACAACATACCAAAACTTATGAGATGCAACTAAGACAGTGTTCAGAGGAAAATTCATAGCTGTAAATGTCAACATTAAAAAAAGATGAAAGATCTCAAATCAATAATCTAACTTTACATCTATAATCTAACTTAGAAAAAAAGAGCAAACAACCCAAAGCCAGCAGAAAGGAGAAAATATTAAATATAAGATTGGAGATAAGTGAAATAGAATATAAAAAAAACAAGAAAACCCATAAAATCAGAAGTTAATTTTGAAAAGAGTAACAAAAATTGACAAAATTTTAGCTAGACTGACTAAGAAAAAAAGAGAAGACAAATTACTAAAATCAGAAATGAAAGTGGGGACAATACTACCAACCTTATAAAAATTAAGGTCACTAAAAGAGGATAATAGTGTACACCAATAAATTAGATAAATAGGTGAAATGAATATATTTCTAAAAACACATAACCTACCAAAACTGACTCAAGAAGAAGTAGAAAATCTAATAAACCTCTATAGGTAGTCAAAATTTTTCCAACAAGAAAACCCCAGAACAAGATGACTTCATTGGGGAATTCTATTAAACAATACTCCTCAAACTTTTAAACTTCTGAAACTTCTGAACAATAGAGGAGGAGGACACACTACCTAATTCATTCTATGAGGCCAATATTATCCTGATATCAAAGCCAAACAAAAATATCATAAGAAAAGGGAACAGAATATAGGAACAAAAAATCCTCAAAAAGATACTAGCAAATTGAATCCAGTAATGTACTAAAATCATTATATACCATTATATACCACAAACAAATACAATTTATTCCAGTAATACAAGGGTAATTCCACATATGAAAATCAATGAATGTAATACTTTACATTAATAAAATGAAAGAAAGGCATAGGCATACACTTACACACACATTCACACATAGTCCTCTACAAATTAAACATAGAATTACCATATAACCTAGAAATTCCACTCTTAGGTATATAAGCAAAAGAACTGAAAATAGGTATGCAAACAAAAACTTGTACAAAAATGTTTATAGCAGCACTATTCACAATAGGCAAAAGATAAAACACAAATGTCTATCACTAGATGAATGGATAAACAAAATGTGTTATATTCATACAATTGAATATTATTCAGCCATAAAAAGAAATGGGATACTGATACATTCCGTGATATGAATGAACCTTGAAAATATTATGAAAACCAGGTAGGTACAAAAGGCTACATATTGTATATTGCATTTTTAGGAAATGTCCACAATAAGTAAATTCATAAGTTAGAAAGTGGATTTGTGATTTCCAGGGGCTGGAAGAGGGGAGAATGAGGAGTGAGTGCTTCACAGTAGGGATGGGCCTTCTGAATGGGGTGATGAAAAAATTCTGGAACTAGACAGCTATGATGGTTGTACAATATCAGGAATGTACTTCACATCATTGAATTGCATTCTTTAAAATGGTTAAAATAGTAAATTTTATATTATGTGTATTTTACCACACAAAAAAATGAGTCAAAAATTAAAAGGGACATTGAAAGAAGAACCTTGATCTCATGCCTATGCCTTCTACCTAACTCCCTACTCCACCTTGACTCTTAGGGGTAAACACTTTAGGAGTTTATTTTTCTGTTATATATGTATGAAATACAAGCAAATACAAAAATATCCATTCTCATAACTATTCTTTTTTCCCATAAAATCTAGCATACTGTATTTACTAATCTTCCGTTTGTTTTTTCAGTTCACAATATACCATGGAGCTCTCCCCAGGTCAACACACAGAGATGGTCCTCCCCTTTTACAACTGCAGGTCCTCTACTGCGAAAGCACTCGTTCCTCTGGACATGCACTGAATGCCATTCAGCCTCTGAAAAAGAATGATAACCCTTTCAAATGCAAGTATTAGCTAAGGCCGTGGTGGTAATCATGTTGTAGTGTATCAAATCAATGTGTTGTACACTTTAAATTTACACAATGGCATATGTCAATTAAATCTCAATAAAGCTGGGGGGAAAAGAAAAGGTCAGCACTTTCCTCTTTTTATTTCCTTCCGATCTCAATAACCAGTTCTACCTAAAAACCTAAAAGATCCAAATGACTCCAAAAGCAAAACCCCTGCCAGGATCTAAATGCAAGATGATTAATTTCCTTGTGCTGTTTCTCTTTTATGCATCTCCCATGACCTTCTCCTCACTACAGGAAATATGTGGGATTGGTGATAGTGGTTAAGAACTCAAACAATGTACGATTCTGCAGGATATAAACCCTGACATTGCCATTTTAGCATTTTCTCTACATCTGAAGGTGAGTAAGAAGAGAGGGAAAAAAACAGGCCGTCTGCTCCTACAGGGTTCAGAATTCTTCTAGAATCCTCTGAACCCATTTTTGACTCTGGTTTTTGAATGCATCACAGTAAGATGGGTTAGCCTTCAGGGATCCTCAGAGTTTCAAATAGCTTCTCTCTTGCAAGCATCAAAGGAAACCAGCAATCTCTCAGCTGCTTCAGTAATTAGAATCAGAAAAAAAAAAGCGGTTAGTACTTGCTGAAATAAACCCAATCCAACTCCAGATTTCAGCAACCATGAAAGAAATTTTCTTCACACATGTGTTTAACATAATGGGTGAATAGATGAAAAGAAAATGAGTTTGTACAAAGTACCACGGTTGGGCTTGATTATGATTCAGCAAATTTTCCTTGGTGTGGACTTTCCACTTACAAATTAAAATTGTAACTTGGCATGACTATCTCTTGGGCTGAAGTGAAGGCAGCTCTTACGCTGGGATGAAAAAGCTCTCCTTTGCTGCCTATCCCAGTCCTATGATTCCTTCAAGAGTAGGGCCGACTCCACCTCCTCTTAGCCCACAATGCCATCTTATAATGACTTCCTTTTCTACTCTGTATCACTTATACTAAGCTGCATCCACAGCGTCTGGCACATAGCAGGTACTCAATAAAGATGTGTTGATTTTTGAATGAAGACTATTATATTCTGCCTTTTAATTGTATGTAGTCTCCTGTATCAGTCAGAGCTATATATATGTCTGTCTATCTATCTATCTATCTATCTATCTATCTATCTATCTATCTATCTATCATCTATCTATCAAATCAGCCCATACTCATGGAAGGTCAGTTCTTGTCCCCTGATAATTTCTGCCCTCTTGAGGTCAGCAGCTCAAAAGGCTGCCAGTGGCTCTGCAAGGCTTCCAGGGATGAACCCACAGAAGTCGGGAGGAGGCATCTATTGTTGGGAGCAGATGCACAGCAGTACATCTCTCTCTGCTCCTCTTTTTCTGTATTTGGCTGCAGCCCCCTCAAGCGCTCCACCACCTCAGACATTCACCATGAGGATGAAGAAGGCCCAGGACAGGTCAAATTGAGAAGCCAGGGGCGAATGCCAGAGGGGCCAGTGCTGTGGGCCCAGTTTGGCCCATGTGGGCTTGGTGCTCAGCAGCTGCTCCTGTGCTTCTCCAGGCTTTGGGGCTAGGTCAGGGCAGCCTTGCTGAGTATGTAGAACTGAGAGCGAGGGAGTGGTCTCTTGAAGAGAGGGAGATTGATCAATCATCTATCTATCTATCTATCTATCTATCTATCTATCTATCTATCTATCTATAATCCAGGCTTGCCAGTAGACTCAAATGAGAGGATCTATTTTCTTTGATAGTACTTGATTACTGTATTGTTTTCTTAAAGGCTGGTTTTTTAGTTACTTTGTAAATGGTTGTTTTTTCTTTTTATTAATAGTACTAATATATTACTAACAATATTCTAAATTTAAAAAGGAAAATAGAAAACCAAAACAATAATTTGTAAAGATCTATGCACCTCTATGTTTATGGC
Organism: Pteropus alecto; assembly: GCF_000325575.1. Classification (NCBI taxonomy): domain Eukaryota; kingdom Metazoa; phylum Chordata; class Mammalia; order Chiroptera; family Pteropodidae; genus Pteropus; species Pteropus alecto. Next base: position 3,240,796 of record NW_006431210.1, read on the forward strand.
AGCACAATTTACAATAGCTGAGATATGGAAGCAAACTAAATGCCCAACGACAGACGATTGGAAAAAGAAGTTATGGTTCATATATACAACAGAATATTACTCAGTCATTTAAAAAAACGAAAACCTACCATTTGCAATGACATGGATGGACCTAGAGGTTATTATGGTGAGTGAAATAAGTCAGACAGAGAAAAATAAATACTATATGATTTCACTTGTATGTGGAATCTAAGGGACAAAAAGAACAAACTAATCAAAAATAGACTCACAAATATAGAGGACAATCTGGTGATGGCCAGAACGGAGGGGGTTTGGGGGACTGGGAGAATGGGGTGAAGGATTAAAGAAGCACAAATTAGTAGTTGATAGATGGTCACGGGGATGGGGAGCACAGCATAGGGAGTGCAGTTAGCATTTATATAACGGCTAGGTGGAGGGCTGGAAGAGAGAAAGAGCAATTAGAGGGATCGTTTTATAAATTATATAGATGTTTAACCAATGTACTATATACTTGCAACTAATAAAATAAAGTTAAAAAAAAAGAGGAACAAAAAAGGGAAAATAAATTTTATGCAGAGAGAGAGAGAGGGATGGGGGAAGAGAGAGAGGGATGGGGGAAGAGAGAGAGATTGATTTTAAGAAATTGTCTCACTTGATTGTGGTATCTGGCACATTTGAAATCTGTAGGGCAGTTTGGCAGTTTGAATCTCTTAGGAAAGAGCTAATGCTGTAGTCTTAAAGCAGAGTTTCTCTTCCCGGAAACCTCAGTTTTTGCTCTTGAGGCCTTTAACTGATTGGATGAAGCCCACCTACATTATCAAGGGTTGATCTCCTTTACTTAAAGTCTCCTGATTGTAGAAGTTAACCACATCTACAAAAAATACCTTTGCAACAATACCTAGGTTAGCATTTGATTAAATAACTATGCTTTGTAGCCTAAGCAAGTAGACACATAAAATTAAGCATCACACCTCCTCATCTGATTTATAAATACCTGTAAGGGTGGCACCTCAGTTGTACTGAGGACTTACTGTTTGCTCTGCTGCCACTCACCTACCTTAATTATTTCTGTCCCAGGTCCGATCTTTCTTTTGGAGATGTCTGTTAAGACTTAAAGTCCAAATCTGTTTTTATTTTTGGTGCAGACTGGTCTTCTCTTCCTGGAATAGCAAGAAATATGCCTCATTGGGTGTCTAGCTCCACTACTAGCTAGGCTTGCATCTGGTAACTTGTATGGTTTGAGATTTGTAATTATTTTAGGCCACAGCCACCATGTACTGTCATGCAGGTTGTGTGGTGTACAGCTCTGGTCAGTGTGATTCACATCTGAAATTACATAAATGATAACCTCTGGAGTAGATCAGTGTATAGCCCTACAATCATAAACAGAGACCCAACTTCCAACCATCTATTCATCTATCATCCATCCATCCATCCATCCATCCATCCATCCATCCATCCATCCATCTATTACCTCATCATTATTACTACCCTCCATTCAGTCATCCCTGGAGGAATCCACATTCAAAACTTCATTTGAGAAGACCAAAGTATGGTGAGGTCTTCTAAAGTTGCAAATACCTGAGAGCAAGTTGAAAGCCCCCTGAGTTATTAACCCTTCAATGTTAAGTAAAATTAGCAGATTTTCCCTGAAGGCAGATCTTGATAAGGGATTTCGAATATTCACCGGAAGGCAAAAATTTATGAAAACACAATTCACAAATTTCTCTACAGTTAACTTTGTCATACTCTGCTTAGTGCTTGGGATAAATTTTGACTATATTTCTCTAAGAGGATTACTTGAGATCCAAATCTCTCCTAAACCACTGCTCACAATTTTCTCTGTCTCCAGCTGCCCTTGGCCTTATTCATGCATTCAACAAATTCCTGTTGGCATTTTGCATGGTTCAGGCCTTGGACTAGACCGCAGTCCTTTTCTTCTTAGAGCTTATGGTCTAATTTCCCATTCATAATTATACCCCTTGGCCCCTTATTTCTAGTAAAGAGGTTTATCCAAAATGCCCAAAGACACTTATGGTCTTTGGGCTGAGAAAGAGAAATACTTCTGGTTCCTTTCATAAGCTTTATGTCATGGGAGTATAGGAGATCATCAAATAGAGCACGTGGAAGCATTATCTTAATACACAATAGATTCTGTACTTAATGCATGCAACAGGTATGGTTGTCTTAAGGAGAAATTAAAGGTCTGGTAGTATAACTATGCTAAAGTTCTGGTAGTCATTACACATATGAACTAAAAGAAAAAGAGGGGGATCTAAAAGAAATACGTAAGCTGTTTGCTTTGTAAGTAATGAGTGAGTATATTAGGTGGAAATTGATTTTGGCAATAAATATACATATGTTTTATTTTGACTTATTTGGGGCTTAGGAAACCAGTCCAATTGATTTCTACTGTCAAGAACAAGGCTAAAGTTGGTTCAATAAATTAGACTATCTTTCCATCTAGAAATCTGTTTTCCACCTTGTTCCAAGATAGTTTTAAGGCAGTCTTACAAAAACATATGGATTGTACCCAGATTAAAAAAAGAAAAGCAGGTGAAAAAAGCAAGAGAAGGAAAAATTAAAAGACAACTTCGTGAGTCTATGGCTTGTAAATAGCTTCCTGTTTTCTTGAATTTATCTGCAAGAATGTTGTTACTTGCAACTTACCGCTTGCATAATTTTATTTTTTCTAATATCCATATTTTTCCACATTATACATCTTTGAAATTGAAACTCTTTTTGTAAAAGATGACATTTTAGATAAATGAAATATGGTAATCGAGCACCCTATAACTAAAATCATACTTCATTTGCTAATTGTCTCATATATGTTTCAATCATGTTTTTAGTTGCTTCTCATGTCTCCATTTTGTTTTCTAATTAGAATTGTAAATTTTTTGAGGCAAGAGAGTCCCTAATAGTGCCAAGAACTTTATATACACTATTTTATTCAGAATTTTTCAATAACTCTGTGTGATAGATTATTTTCACTTCACAAACAAGGACATTGAGGCTCAAGGAAGTGAGGTTACTTGCCAAAGATCCTATAGCTAACTTAATAGTGGAACCAGGACCTAAGCTCACATCTGCCTGACTCCAGTGTCCTTTATTTTTCAACTGTGCCATCCTGCACCTGCTACCTCAAAGTCATAGACCAGGCCTCATGTCACTTTTAGATTCCCCATAAAACATTCTATGCACATAGTAGGTGCTCAATAAATTCTTGTCAAGTAAATGAATATCTCATGTCTTTTTTTTTTTCTCTAGTCAGCATGGAAACAAATTCGGTTTCTACTTTCTTTCATTTTGGTTCAAACTATTTGGGATGCCTTGGGTATGCTGGAGCTGCCAGGAACAGAAAAAGAAAGCAGAGAGCCTCCTGAAGGGCAAATCATGCCTTTTAACTCCCCCACCTTTTGCTGAAAGGGTCTTCTTGTTAAGCCCAGGGTAGTAGGAGTGATTCTCTGTGGGGAGGTGGGGGTGGGACCTGTGTGGTTTTGACAATGGTGGGCTAAAATTTACCCTGGAAATCTTGACTAAAATGTTTTTGTGGGTCCAGGACACAGTTTGGTTCACACCTAGGAAACTCTCTGAGGGTAAAGCCACAGCTCGGTGAAATTGGGTGACTCACAAGTGTGAAGGCTCATATTTTAGCACCTGGCAATCAGAGGCAGAATTAAACCACTTAAAAATGAACACTGATGAAGACGCAAAACCTTTCCAAGGGCTCCAGGCTATAGCATATATTAAAATCTTAATTGCACCAAAGATCTGAATCACCTTCTAGCTCATCTTTGATTCACATTAAAGGAATACGAAGTGACAACTCTAGGCGGGCAAGTGAGCCTTTGAGTCCTGTCCTGAGGTCATGTTCTCTGCTTGAACAGATTTGACATTAGGAGCCCTTTCTGAAAAGCAGGTTCATTATAGTACTTATTTGATAGGCTTGCAACAGAGCAATTATGAGATCCTATAACCTGTAATGTGAATTTTTAAAAATCTAAGCTGTAGAAACTGGCAGAGGTAAGAAAAGACAACTGTGCTTGTGTAAGTCTATCTAAAATTCAATAACTCTTTAGTTTGAAATTTGCTCTTTGGTTTTTTCAGGAAAAATTGCAATTGTTTTTCCCACTGGACTTCAAGTTCTGTGAGGATTAAAGGGAGGGAAAGGAGAATGGTCCTACTGCACACGGGTGTTGTACTTTCTACAGCCATGTCACTGAGCAGAGAAGAAAGGGAAGCAGGTGACCACAGTCCATCTCACTTCATTATTTCTCTGCCTGGGAGAATTTGCAGATTATTTTAGGACTTTTATCTAATTCTTTGTGAGATTCTGCCAGGGCTAACAATTATAGACATTATTGAAGTCATGAAAATGGAAGTATGTTTTTGCTGACTTGCAGGAGAAATTGTTGGTGGTAAATATATACTTGCAGTTAATCTAATTACTCTTCCTCTGTTAGCCAGCCCTTTGGCCATTTCTATCAGCTTTATGTTTCATAGATGGTTGAAAAATAAGCTATTTAGACTTCCCACCTTCTACAGCTTTTCAGAATTTTGTTTTTCCCCACAGTTTGAGACACTGACTTTTACAGTAAACACTGATAATTATTCAATAACTAAAAGTTCCATATTAGTAATCCAGATGCCAGGCATTCACTTCATTATATCTCCTGGGATCTTACCCAAGGTGGTAGAGAATCTTGGTGCCTGGACTCAGAAATAAGAGAAATAAAAATTGGATTCACATCAAATAGCCCTCTTTTTTTCCCACTGAACTTCAAGCTCTGTGAGGAGAATCATGTCTGTTTTTGTCCACCATTGAATCCCCAGCTCCTCTCACCATGCCTAGGATATATCAGGGACTATAGAAATATCTGGTCACATAAATCAATGAATAAATGAATGAGGCAAGGAAAGAACTGTGCCTGTCCACAGCGTCCCCAGACTGTAGCATATGACATAGTTCTTGTATGTACTCAATAAACAATTTTAAACTTGAATATCTTCCTTGAGCTTAAAATATCAAGTTGTTAGGCTTTGTAGAATTCAGCAATTATTTATTATATGACCAGGTTGATTTTTAGAGACTACTTAATATTTTAGGTTGGTTCTATCTAGATAGAGTAAATAAGGGCCAGATCTGATTTTATGAATGGTCCACAGCAAGGTAATATCTCTAGGTGCTGCCACTGTGCCTCGCTTTGAAGGAGCCAACTCCTGACATTTTTACTTTGACCTCTATAAATCTTTATTATGTATGATCAAAAATCAAACTTATTCTTGTTCTGTTACAGGAATGGAGAGAGATAGGGAAGTCCATATTATGGAGCCATATGATAGAAATTAGAACATCTGATAGTGCTCAAAATATACCCCTCCACTCCCACCCCTCCAGCATACAGTGTAATAGAGAGTAAGGAACAATTGATTAGGAGTCCAAAACCTCTGGGTTTTGCATCTGCTTTGCCAAAAAAAAAAAAAAAAAAAAAAACCCACAAAACTGTAATGACTTGCTTAACTTCTTTGAGTCTTTTTCTCTTTGTCTATAACAGGCATATTTTTTGAATAACAGTATCAAGGCAATCAAGTTCAGAGTAGAAAAAAATTACAGCTAGATGATACATATACCTGTTTAAAACATACAGTCACACAACAAATACAAATTTGTTCATAAGTCAGTTCATAATGATGGATTTTCAATGCTTTGATAGAGAACCTGGAAATTCATATACAAGTATTTCTCTTTCCATCTGATAAAGGAATCTATAGATGCAAAGTCTAATAGACTTTTTTGATGCTTAAAAAATTTTATTTTAAATTTATGATTTGTTCTATTTTTTTTCCCTTTTCTTCCTATTCCAGGCAAAATATTTGCCAATTCAATCCTAGAGTTGTACAGGATTTCTTTGCCTCCTTTACCCATTCAACATGTGGTACTTTGGTCTAATTAAAACACTTTCTCAATGTGCTATCAAAGAAATTCTAATCATTACACATCAACAGACTACAGGAAACCACCATCTTGATGTTAGTAAAGAAACAGGAAGCACTGCTTATTTCTGGGCTGTCAAGATTTCTGAAGTTCTTACCTACTCTGCTGGGTTCATACTTTGACACCCAGGCTGTTAAATCATTTATGGCATTTCTCATGACTTAACCTAGTTCTTCATAAAACTTCCAGGTTGAGAGGAATTAGCCAAAAAAATAAAAACAAAAAACCCACTTCCGCTGCACAAGTTCACATACCAGGAGAAAAGGATAGATATTAAAACAATTCAACATTAAATAATAATTTGGTAGTGGTTTTTTTTTAATTTATTTATTTTAAATAGTTTCAGGTATACAGTACATTGGTTAGACATTTATATAGTTCATAAAACGATCCCCCCAGTTGCTCTCTCCCTCCGCTGACCCTCCACCTAGCCAATGTATTAATGCTAACTGCATTCCCTATGTCATGCTCCACATCCCTGTGACCATCCATTAGCTACTAGTTTGTACTTCTTTAACCTTTCACCCCCTCCTCCCAGGCCCCCAAATCTCCCTCCCCTCTGTCCACTACATTTGTGAGTCTGTTTTTGATTAGTTTGTTCTTTTTATTCTTATTCCTTAGATTCCTTGTATAAGTGAAATCATATAGTGTTTATCTTTGTCTGACTTAAATACTTTCTAGGTCCATCAAAGCAATGTCTTTTTTCCATCCCCTTCCTTTTAGTCTCTATGCATCCTTTAATCTGATGTGAGTCTCTTGTAGGCAGCATATGTAGGGGGTCTTGTTTTTTATCCTTTCAGCCACTCTATCTTTTGGTTGGAGCACTTAATTATTTTCCATTTAAGGTACTTATTGATAGGAATGTAGTTGTTACCATTTTTTATTTCTGATTTTGATACATGTTTTATCTTCTTAAAGAAGTCCCTCCAACATTTCTTGTAATACTGGCTTGGTGATGATAAATTCCTTTAGTTTATTTTTGTCTAGGAAACTCTTTATCTGTCCTTCAACTCTAAATGATAGCTTTGCTGGATAAAGTATTTTTGGTTGTAGATCCTGGGTCTTCATCCTGTTGAATATTTTTTGCCAAGCCCTTCTGTCCAGCATAGTTTCTTTTGATAAATCAGCTGCCAGTTGTATGTGTGTTCCCTTATAGGTAACTGTTTTTCTCTTGCTGCTTTTAATAGCCTTTCTTTATATTTAACTTTTGGCATTTTAATTATGGTGTGAGCCTCTTTGGATCCCTGGTTTTGGGGATTCTCTGAGCTTCCTGGGGTTTTATGTCCATTTCCGTCACCAGGTTAGGGAAGTTTTCCATCATTATTTCTTTAAACAGCTGTTTGACATCTCGATTTTCTTCAGTTACACCAATCAGATGGATATTTGAACACTTAATAGTGTCCCATATGCTCCTTAAATTCTTTTTATAGTCTTGGCATCTTTCTCTTGCCATTCTCATTGAGTGTCCATGGCTTTCTTGTCCTCTAGATAGGGCATTTGATCCTTTTCTTTATTCACATTGTTTATTTCTTTGTTTATTCCATTTAATATACATCTTAGTTAATGTGTTTTTCATTTCAGACTGGTTCCTTTTTATAATTTCCATTTCCATTTTTATGTTCTTTTTTTTATTTCTTTGTCGAAGTTCTCACTGAATTTATCTACACTTCCCAAAAGTTCATTGTGCATCTCTATAACCAGTGTTTTGAACTTTGCATGTTAGACTACTTGAATCTATTATATCCGGATCTCTGTTCTGTTCTGTCATATGGTTTCTGCTTCTTTGTCTTCCCATTTTGGCTGCCTCTCTGTGTCTGTTTCTATGTACTAAGCAAAGCTCCTAAGTCTCCCAGTTTTAGTAGTGTGGATTTGTGAAGTAGGTGTCCAGTGGCACAGTCTTGAGACGAGTGCCGCTGCAGGCCAAATTTAGCCTAAGCCCCTGCCCCTCTGGGGCCACTCATTAAGATTCAGCAAGCAATCCACAGGTGCTGTGCTTATAGTTGCCTCAAAAGGCCACACCAGAAACCGAGGACAGCTGCTTCCACCAGTGCGAGTCTCAGCAAGGAGCACCTGACTCGCTGAGGATATACCTGGATGTGGCTTGGGTGGGGCTGCGAGTTGAGGGAGGTGGGGTTTCAGGGAACCCTCTGGGTGGAGCCGCCTCTATTATCCAGTTTGATGACCTCATAGCTATGGCGGCACTGTGTCCACACACTGTGGCAGCACTGTGTCCAGACACTGGGAGCAGGGAAGGTTCAACAGGGCATAATGGATATCCCCTGCACTTCTGTACAGAGTGAGTCTTACCTCAGCCCTCACTCCGACAATGTCTCCCTGTAAGTCCCTGATGACCCCTGCATGCAACCGAATCAGTACTGGTGCTCAGAGAGAGCAGGTCTGTCACCCAAAAATCTGCTTATGGACGTGGCCCCTTTAAGAGGCATCTGCCGCTGCTGCAGCCTCCGTCTCACTCAGCCACTTGAGACCAGGCAGACCCGCGTCCTTGCCTTGTCTTACCTTCTGCCATTTCAGGGTGATTTCTTTGATTTCTCCCTAATTGTATGCTCGTTCATCTAGATTCCAGGCAATTTTTCCTTGCTGCTGCTCCTTGTTTCTATCACAACTTTGATTTGGTTGCCAGAGGGATGAACAGAGCCTCTATCATCTACGCTATTTTTTTTCTTCCAGTAGTGTTTTTAAACACTGCTTAACAGGAAGGGAAGATCTAATACCGTATGTAGAGTAGGACTCAATTTTCAAACACATGCACATAAATACACAAGTACACACTGTGGAAAAGAAGATGGAAAGAAATACGCCAACATGATAGCCATTACTCTTTCAAGGTGATGGGTTCAAGACAGTTTTACCTGCTTCTTTCTGCTTATCTGTGTTATGCAAACTGTATCCAATAAACATTACTTTTGGAATCAGAAAAGGTTATAAAAAGAAATATTGTTGAAAACTATATTAAATGAAACACTAGTCCTTTGCAAATATTCCATACTGAAAATCATAGTCTAAACATCATAATTTAATAGAGGGTGAAACCAAGACTGAGAAGTAAAATGACTTGTTCATGGTCTGGGGGTAGAGGTAGGCAGGGAGGTGAGGGAAGCCTGGATTACACTCTTAGGTAGGTGCTCTCTGAGTACTATCAGTATAGTTACTATTGCAGAACCTTTTAAAATCTATGTAATAAAGGAGTAGTTCTCTAGATTCAAAACTTCTCTAAGATATTCTCCAAGAATCCACTGGAAGGGTCATGCATTTTTTTTTTTTTTTAAGGTTGATCAAATGTCCTGTCCTATTTGACTTAAATAATGTGCCCAATTATAAGAAAACAAGCTCTGTCATTTTGGCACTGGGTGAGCTCAATCACATCACATTGAATTGACTGCTCTACAAAGCAGACTAAAGGCCCAGCACTGACTGGAGACCCTCTGCACTGACAACCTAAAACATGCATCAGCTACTAAGAAATGCCTAAACCCCTAGATGGGGGGAGGCGGAGGGCAATGGCTAGACCTCTCTATGTAAAGGAAAAGAGAAAAACAGATTTTGATGCTCTGACAGGAACCAAAAATAAAACACCATAAACTTGTGAGAGATGTTTTTTAAAATTCCATTTTATAGATGAGTAAACTGACATGGAGAAGTTGAAATATTTAAGATTATACCTAGTAAGTAGCATAGGTAACCTGAACCCAGATTACCTTCCACTCAGATTAGTGCACTCTAATCTTTTCTACAGTCATAGAACCATATTTATTAGGAAGTATAATACTCATTGCATAAAATAGGTATAATGAAATGTTAAATTGGAAGTTATGGCTCAAATACAAGGATACAGATGATATCGCAGACTGTCAGATGAAACTCTCACTGTAGGCACTAACCCAATCCAAGTCCTCTTTACCAGGCTAGTGCATGCCTCCCCCAACTGCTGAGAGTGTTGACTCCTAAAGGCTCACAGCTGCCTCCTTATCTGGAGATTGCCCTCAGCTGAACCATCGATGGCATCTACCTCCCTTAATAGGCAACCCACTCCTCATAATTGATGGAGATGGGGGTCCAAAGGCTGACCTGATGGCAGGACCCACTTTGTGATACAATTCATGTTCTAGAGGTTCTTGTAGGGTCCGGTCAAAGTCTATATACAGCTGAGACCACATCCTTGCTTAGTTTCCTCCCCTTATTTCACTTTGCTTCCCTTATTCCCTTTCTACTGAAAGCACTCCTTCAACAAATCACTTTGACAAAAATGAGAGCTGCCAAATTCAGGAAAAACAAACAAACAAACAAACATATAAGATGTTTAGTTAAATTTGAACTGAGGTAAACAAAGTATATTTTAGTATAAGTGTGTCTCATGCAATATTTGGAACGACTTTTACCTAAAAATTACTCATTATCAGAAATTCAAATTTAACTGGGCATCTTGTATTTTATCTGGCAACCCTAAAAGAATTTGTATTTAAGATTGCTTCTAGGGATCCTAACCCACAAAACTTCTCATCCACATCAAATATATGAAAGTGAACAGTTATGGAAATTAGAAGAATTGTGGAGAAAAATTTTCTTGATAATTCTGCCCCTCTCCTACACACATCGGGTGGAAAAGTGTGGTATACCAACTTCTGATTTTAAACTAGATAGAGAGAGGGACTTGAGCAGGACCACTAGAAGCTCTTCACACCTATCTCTTTAGCTGGGACCACAGTGGAAAAACTGAGATTTCTAAAGCAACCAGGAGCAGCAGAGTCAATGGCTAAAACTGAAAAACTGCATTTCCCTTTGATAGAAACCAAGGAGTATGAATTTCAGGGACCAGATGTAGAACTTGTGGAAGGAATGCAGACCTGGGGTCATTTTTAAAAGGGATCATGTCCAAGATGGTGGCCTGCTGGGGGGTGGGGGTGGGGGGTGAACAGGAAAGACAGTCAGGGGAACCTACAAAGAATCTATGAATTCGCTCATGAGAGAGTGTATTTTAAATGGCTAACCATTTTGTCCATAACAGTCAAATAAAATAATATCTGCTCTCCTTTAATCTCTTTTCTTCCAAGACTGCATTTTGGAAAGGTCAGAAACTGAAATTAGTAAACTGAGAAAGAGTGGAAAAAGAAAAGACTTAACTTTAAATTGAATTTAGAATTTTGATAAAAGGACTGGATATTTTTAATTATTGAGATTGTGATGTAAAGTGACTGTGAAATTTTCTACTGACATCAAGCGACCAGAAAAGAGAGAATCTGATTAGTTTTCATCCAGTGGCAGAGAAAGAATGTTCTCCTCTAAATAATGTTCTCCTCTAAATAACTTCTAAAGGGATAGTGAGAGAAAAGAGTCAAGATGCTTTCTTACTACCTTGTATGTACCCTACTTGTTCGAGATACTTATATTTATATTTGTGGGTCCTTGTCTGGGATATAGTCTGAAAAGGTTCCCAATGTTGGGAAATCTCCAAACCAAGAAAAGTGCCTCTTGAGAGAAAACATCAGTGTGTATTGCAGTGAGGGCTGGAGGTCACAAAGTTATGACAGAAGCAGGCAAGTAAAAACACCCTTGCCCCTTAATTCTCCATCATCCAACCAGAAGAGTGGAATAGGGGAAATAATCAGAAGTAAGAGTTAATAAGGGACAGGTGGAGAGTGAAGACAGAGGAAGAGGCTGAGCACACTCCACCTCTGAAGGCAGTAGTGGGCTAGGGTGTTAGGGGGCAGGCAAGGGGTGAGGTGGGTTAGAAATCTAACATTTGAGAGATTGGTTTTGTTAAAATGTGACTTGATATTCTACATTTTAATCTTTGAATTAAGACTATTTGTGACTTCAAGTAACTGGAAGACTTCCTGGTACCTACGAATTAAACAGAAAAGTCACAGACTGCCTTACTTTTCATTCAGAGGTGGGGAAAGACTACCCCCATTGAGCAAGACCGGGAGACTAAAACAAAGTTTCTATGATCACAACCCATGAGTCTCACATGCTTGACACATTGGGTAAACAGATAAATGTGAAACAAGGTAGGATTATGGGAGCCCTGTGTGCTGGCCTTCCCCCCACTCTGCAGTCCCCTGGCTCCCAAGACCTCCCCCAGAAATCCAGGGTTTCAGGATATACAGTTTGCCAACCACTGCAGCACTCCTAGCATATCTTTAATCTGGAAGCCTGTGGAAAACAGCTTAAAACCACCTGAAAGTGTGATGACACCAATTAATTACTTTGTGGTGTTTCCTTGGGATATGCCACAAACTGACCTCAGAGTATATTCCAAAGTGATACTGTATTTTAGGGGTCAGCGAACTTTTTCTCTAAAGGGCCAGATAATAAATATTTTAGGTTTTGCAGGCCGTACAGTATCTGTGGCAGCTACTCAGCTCTGCTGTTCTAGCTTGAAAGCAGCATAGACATCAACGAATGGGTGTGGCTGTATTTCAATAAAATTTTATTTACAAAATAGGCTGTTTGTCCTTGGGCCAGAGTTTGCCAACCCCTGTTGAACGGTGCTGAAGCATTTATTCCCTGCTTTTTTTTTTTTTTTTCCCAATAAGAGGACCCATTTTTCCTTCAGAACCACCCCTCTCATCAACTCTACTCTTAGTCCATGTGGTTTGGGTAGGCCAGGACTCACTCTTGATCTATGGGTGGACAGGTGACTCAGGTCTGGCCAAACATCATATTCATCCAGTATCCACTATGATTGACTTAGTGGGTACCTGAGCCAAAGCAGGCAAAGTCAAATTAAATTAAGAGACTTTTGCTTGAATAGCTCTGGATTTCAGTCTGAAAGATGACTGCTGGGAATGTTTGAACCAGCATGTAAAAGAATCTGTCTGTTTTGGATGGGATTCTTCTACTGTGAGGATTTTGTTCCCAGGAAAATCTGAGCGGGGCATGGAAGTTGGGTTGAGAAGTAAGGCCAGGCAAGGATGCAATATCAAGCAAAGTTCTGTAGGTCTAAGTTCTGCGGGAGGTGGGGCAGCTCTGTGGACAACCTCAACTGCAACGTCATCTCCATCAGGAGGAGAGAGTTGGGGTATTTATATCTCTACACCTGTGAGTTACAGTTAAGGTCTACCCCTGGGGAATATACATTCCCAGGCAAGTCTAGCTCTCAAGGCAGCAGCAGGCAATGCTGGCATCGAAGCCAGAAAGCAAAGAAGCCTAGGTCTGATGAGAGTGAAAGGACACCAGGTAAAGATGAGGGCCATGTGTAGAAAACCAACAGTTTCCGCTACACTGCTCGAGAGAGAAGTGGGTAGAGAAAGGAGTAAAGGGAAGAGATGGGGAAACATGAGGTCTGAGGACAATTTTTGAAACCCTGATTTATCCCTGGACTTTGCAGTTATATGGTAGAGGTGGGGAGAATCCTTTAAGTTTCCTATTACACGCAAGAAAAAGTGTGCTGATAGAGAGACACACGATTGATCAGCTTTTGCCATAACAGAGCAGGGAGCAAACAAAACTTAAGAAGTAGTGTATTAACCTTTGGATCTCGAGTCTTAGAAATGTGTTTCTCAGCTGAGCTTTTGTGTCTCCATTTCGATTCTTAATAACAGCCTGATTGTAGAATTGCAGCGGTAGGAGTCTCTCACACCTTTATAAAAATCCAACTCCTGAGAATGAGGGAGGGCCTGAAAAGTCTGACTCCAGCTGGGGGTGAACCCCAGGTGCACTCAAGACCTTAATAAATAATGGAGCACACGTAGAACCAAAGGCAGGAATGTGGGAAATGTGATATATCAGTTCCGAGGCCCGGTGGACCAACTTGGCAGTCTTGGATAAAAACAGATTAAGTGTGAGAAATCACTCATCCCTAATACATAGTCGTTTCATAAACTTTGCCATTGTGGGAAGCATTCAGCCTCAGTAAGCCACAGACAACAAAATGTGCATTTTTTCACTTCAGAGGATTTAGCCAGTTGATTAAGTACAAAAAGAGGGAGGTTGGTGGGTAAAAGACTAAGCTCTCACTTCAGGGAATTCTGGTTGAGCCCTCGAAAAAACGGAGTTCACGTCTCAGCTCTGGGACTCTCATGGATAATAGCTCACATCAGAAAGCCAAAGTAAAGGATTTGGCAAGCCG
>NW_006431210.1:3254927-3256827 GCF_000325575.1 Pteropus alecto
GGGAGGGGCATGGTGGGCGGAGAATTATGGGAAGTTTCCCCTCCCATCCTCATGGTTAGGAAAATTCTTAAAGATACAGCAGAATACGTGGAGAATACTGAAAATTCAGCATTAGGTCTGATTCGAAATCATCTCATATTTTTAAAGAAACAAAGGATATGTAATGCCTACAAAGAAAGATGATAGTCATGGAAATATTCTTCTTCACAAACTCTGTATGTTTGTTCTTCTTTTCCTTCCTTTTAAGGGAATCTCTTGGCACCAGGACAGAAAATCAGAAAATCATTCAGAGATTCTCAAATGTCAGTGTATTTAGGGCTGGATTTACCAATAGACAGATTAGGTTAAGTGTAACCTCTTTACATTGCTAGTATAACTCTTCGTAGGTTTATTTTTTTCAATGCTATTATTTAAATATCTAATAAAGGACCCTGACTTCTCCACTCAGTAACTGTGGAACCTTAGGTAAGTAAGTCCTTAGATCTTTAAGCCCCAATAATCCCCTCTGTTATAAAATAATAACAGAAAATGTCTTCTAGAGGTCATTTTGAGAATTGAGATAATCCATGTAAGGCATCTTTACATACTATGCATTAACTAATTATTGTTATCATTATCATAGTTACTAGAAAGGTGTAGACAAATTGAAAAATGTAGAGCCCATTTTTTAAGTCACCCTTCCAAGTTCACCTTTCTGACTGTTCTGACTGTTCATCTCCTGCACTGGCAACAAGGAAAGAACCTGAACTTGGAGTTAAAGATCTGGAAGCTAGTCTCTGCATTGCCACTTCCGAACTGTGTGACCATAGACAAGTTACTTACAGGTCTATGAGCCTTGATTTCATTATCTGTAAAGGTAAGGAATCCGATCTGATGGGCTTGTGGTAGAGATTAAATATAAAATTTCTACCACTGTGCCTGGTATACAGTAGGCACAGATTAACTTCCTGCCTATTTTCCTTCCACCCAATGACTCTCCTTTCCCAAAGCCCAGCTGAACTTTCTGGATGCCTAAAGGCTATATCTTTCTTATAGGCTCTAAGCCTCCTGACCTCAGCCCCTTCAAAACCTCAGTTCTCCAGATCTTTTTACTTTCTCTCTAAATTAGATAGAGCATTTGATTAAAGGTATTAATAACCTTTATTTATTCAAGAAATGTTTTTTGATTACTTACTAGGTGCCAAGCACCAGCTCCCTCTGTCCCTTGACTTTTGGTCAAGATTCTTTTCTCTCAGAAATGTCCTTAGTTGTATCATACTAACAGCTCTGTGAGGTAGGTTCCTTTATTATCACTATTTTGTAGATGAAGAAACTGAGGAACAGAGAGATTAAGTAATTGGAATGAAGTTATGCAGCTTGTAAAGTAGTAGAGATGGGAATGTGAATCTAGTTGTACGTTTAAGCACTGTATCCTTGGTTTTCAAACACCAATATGCAGTAGAGTCACCTGAAACTCGGCTTCACTCCCAGAGATTCTGATTCAGCAGGTCCTGGTAACTTGCATTTCTAACAAGTTCTCAGGTGGACCACACTTTGAGAATAACTGTGCTATATTATAGTAATTCAAACTGGAAGGGGCTAACCTTTCAGGTGCTATCACGTACACACACAAAAATGCTGCCCTTAAAAAGATACTTTCACTTTGTTTATTGATAATAAACTGGGAGTCAGAGTGCTTACGTTAAGTTCGATTTAATCATCATGGACTTCCTTTTAGTAGTTCCCACCTTAGTTTACGATATAAGACAATACTTTTTAAAGAAGGCAGAGTACGATCAGAAGAATCTGAGAGTTTTTGGGGCCCACAGAAGTAGATACACAGAGGTAGATAGCTAAAATAATGGCCCCAGTACACCTCAATAGATACAGTAAGTTGTATCTACACCCCTTTGCAATGTGA
>NW_006431210.1:3256837-3303606 GCF_000325575.1 Pteropus alecto
CCATTAAGAAGTGGGATCTATTTTCCTTCCTCCTCGAATCTAAGCTCGCCTCTGCTTTGTCAAACAGGACGTGACTGATGCGGTGTTGTTCAAGTTCTAGGGCCTACTTCTTCAGAAGTCTTGGTGCTTTTGCTCTTGCCCTCTTGGAACCTTAAAATCACTAATCTATGAAGAAGCCCAGTCTAATTTATTGGGAAATGGGAGACCACAAGGTGGAGAACTGAGGTGCCCCAGCCAAGAGCCAGTAGGAGGAGCCACAGACACATGTACAGTGGAATTGATCCAAAAAGCTTCCTGGCTTTTATTTCCATATTGGTAGTCTCTGCCTGCTCCAGCCCCACTCACCAGCAACTGCGAAGAACCTTCAGTCACAGATTCCAAACCCCATGGCCTACCTGGCATTGGGGAGTCCCATGTTTACCTGCAGGTGAGTTCTGGTATGAGGCAATTTCTATGCCTGGTATTTGTGTTTCCTTGTGTAAACTATGGACCTTGAATTTAGGTCATGACATTGATTACCAGTATCACATAGAGTTATTCCTATTTTGGTTCTCTTGTAATCCTTCTGGTCAGGTCAAGAATAATTACCCTTGCTAAACAGCCTTAAGATTAGCGTAGAAAGAGCAGGCTTTAGGCAAAGAACTTGGCAGCCAATAGTATCTCTCTGGGATATAATAATATTATTTTGTTTTCATTGAGTGAGTGTGTGTGTGTGTGTGTGTGTGTGTTAGTGAGATCTACTTACATATAGTTACCCTAGTTTTTCATTTGTGTTTGTTATATGAAATTTTCTTTTCAAATAAATGTAATCATTAAAAAACTATATTCACTTATAGAAAAAGGTAATAATAAATGAGAGCACGGGAAGTAACCATACATGGCAAAAGCTGTGAAAGTGGTAAGCAAGACATGGCAAACAGCTGAGGTGCTAAGACGAGTGCCTCCATGTTCTGGTGACCTCGCAGTTCTCCATTCTTCAGAGCCTATGCCCGATGGTCACAGGACAACTGTCCTGGTTCCTAGTATGCCTTTCTCTATCCTGTCTTCCATCTTAATCCAGCCTTCTTGGAGAGGAGATCTTCCAGGCTTTCAAACACGTTAGAGAAAAGTAGAGCGCTACCTCCTATGGAAGTGACCTTGGCTACCCTTTTTCTCTTCCTTCCCGGGTTAGCATAAGGATCCAACTGTAGAGAGTCCCTTTAGTGAGAAGGCCCTTAAGCCCTTTCTCTTCCATTTTTGAACTGGAGGGCTCTTTAGGGATGAGCGTGTCTTATTCTTCGGAAATTCCCAGAACTCTGAAGGGCTGAGGAGGCTGGGTGACTTACAGCTGGTTCTAAGCTCTGGGGCATGAGAAAGAGAGTTATCGGGGGCCTTAGAGTTTCATTTGATAGCATCAGTCCCATTCACCGGCTTCGGAAGGCAGTCGGCACTTAGGGTGAAATCCTAGTTCAAGGCTAGAGAGGGGAAAATTTGCAACAATCTCTCTTATGATGTATTTGGGTGTCTGAAAAGAGCATAAATCCAGCAGGATAGCAGAGGAGGCAGGAACTCTCAATAGTTAAGCAGTTTATATTTAGTCTTTTAAATATGCCAGTCACTGTTGGATGTATTAGGGATACAGTAATCAATAAAACATACAGGAAACTTGCTCTAGTGGAAATGGCATTCTAGTAGTGGAGACACATAATAAACAAATGCACAAAACAATACATAGAATGACATCAGATAGTGATAACAGCCATGAAGAAAACTTAAACAGTTTAAAGGGATTGAAAATGAGTGTGTTATATGAGTGTCTGTGGTGTGTGTGCGTGTGTGCGTGCATGTGTGTGTGTATATAGGGTGCTGGTTTAGTCAGAATGGTCAAGAAAGCCTTTTTGATGTGGAGACACTTTTGAGGAGCATTAGAGACAAGAATGAAATATCTCTTAGTTAGAGGTTGCAAGTTGTCAGGATATGGCCCAACTTCAGAACATAGATGTGACTTGCATTGATGACATGCTTGACTTGGCCAACATTTCACATAAAATCTGAAATTTTTGGCTTCTCTAAAAATAATTTTAGAAGCAACCCTGGGCTCACAGTCCTACAGGACAGTGCTTTACTGCAGTGAGTGACAGCTGCCATTCTTAGATAGGCCACACTCTCTCTTCTACCCTGCTTCTCTCATGTACTTTACGTTTCTAGCCTCTGTGGATATTTAAGTTCATTGACTTTTGTTCTGAGATCACAAAAAAAACCACCAAAAAAAAGCAAAGAGTATTTATACCTTTAAATATTTTTAGTAAAACAGGCTCTGCTGTATTTTAACATACATTTGGAAGACTACCCTGTAGCCTATTTGGAAAAATACATTATTCCATCAACAAACATTTTTGATGTATAAAGTGGGAGACTCAGAGAAGAAGGAAACAGAATGATAAAAGAAATGTCCCCTACCCTCAAAGAACTCACAGTCAAGTGGGAATGACAGATATTTGAAGAAAGAATCACAATGCCATGCCAGAGCGCTGAAGATGCACAGGGAAGGACACCAGCCCTACTTGGGGACGTCAGGGAATGCCTTGCATCGATGACAAAATTTCTGAGTTAAGAATTGACTGGGAATTAACGCTGCTGGGAGGTATGGTGGTTATGGGAGTGGCGGAAGCATTCTAGAAGGAAAAAAGCATGAATAGGGCATCGAGGTGAAAAAGAATAGGGGACTACCCCTTGTGACTGGAATTCCCACTGCTCCACTTTTACCTGTTGTCATCCCCTCTGCCTTAACTTTGAAACTTTCTTTCTTATAATCTCACCTTTATTTGAAGGTAAGCCAAGAAGCAGTCAGCTGTGTTGAGATAAATATTCAGTTCCTTCCTCTGTTCTCGGAGAGTTTCAGGCATTGCTAAAGAAGAGGTAGGAGACTACTTTGACTTTTCCACCTCTCTCCCCTTGTTCTGTGAAATGTCTCAAAAAGTCCATTGACCAGTGCTCTCCACATGTCTATGTAAACAGTGACACCAGCAGGGTTCTTGTTATCGATTGGGTAACAAGCCACCATAGACTGTCATGTCTTAACCCAATTTATGATTATCTCTAGGTTCTGTGTGTTGAATGGGCTCGCGTGGATGGTTCTTCTCTGGCGTCTTTTATGTAGTTGCAGTCTAATAGGGCTGGGGCTTGAGTTATGCGAAGGCTCACCTAGGCTGGATATCCAACATAGCTTCTTCACTTATGTATGTGGTGCTCAACGCCTCTCTTTGTGGCTATTGGTCAAAGCTGTCACAGGCAAGCCCAAAGTCCAGAGGATGGAAAAATAAACTCCATTTTCAATGGGAAAGTATCATGCATGCATTATGAAAGAAGGAACTGGTGACTACCATGGAGACGTGCTACCCCAGGTGGCATAGGGGCACATCTTCCCAGTGCTCAGGCAAGTTCTGACAATGTTGGGAATTCTAGAGCTATTCCTTCTGGAGGACTTTAGGGGTTGTTACCTGTGAGATGTCATTAGTAGATGTTATTAAAATCAGAAGTTGGTAACAATAGCTGGTTAGCACTCCCACTCCTCAGTATACTTAGATCCCCAAAAGGAAGATTAAATTCTATGTGTCCCTGGCAGTATCCTAAAAGTTCTCTGGGGTGACCATGAGACATGGAAGAAAAAATATGACCAATGAGACATGGACTTGCTTTTAGGTTCTGCCACACAAACTAGCTCAGCAAATTACTACTCTTTTTGAGAAACATTTTCTTCATCTGCAAAATGGAGACAATAATATATAGTGTTGCTATATGGGTTACATGAATTAATGTGTGTCAGATGTTCATTGTAGGCATTAAGTAAATGATTGCTGAGGCATTGCTAGAAAAACTAGAAGTTGAGGTTCCTAAAATGAAACTTTTAGAAAGAGCTTTGTCTTAGTTAGGATTAGGTTGAATTAACATGATAGAAAACCCAAAATAGCTCTGACTGAAGCCATATCGAACCTTACTTCTCTATAACATGACAGAATTCTGAAGTAAGCAGTACTAACCAATATTCCATTTCCAAGATAATCAGTCTCATGTTACTGTGATGTTCTAATGGTGATTTCTATTTCTCTTATATCTTTCATGCTTATTATTGGAATTCTGTAAGGAAGAATTGCCCCCTCTTTCCCATCTATTTATTTAATTTTTTCATATGCCCATATTGTTTTTTGTTTGGTTGGTTGATTTTTGTTTTGTTTGCTTTGAATAGCATTTCCTCCCTTTATGGCACCACAAAAGGCTCCCAGGCTCATCTTGTATTTTGCTTGATCCAACACTGGAATCAACCGGTTCTCCAAAAAGTTCCGATTTCTTTCATTGTAGAGTGGTATTCAAAACCAGTTTAGGTGTGAGGTTGATACTGGGATTTCACTGCTCCTAGGACTTGTAAGTAGACTTGGCTGGAAGAGAGAGATAGACAGACGGAAATATCTATCTATTTAATTATCATACGTATGCACAAATTTACATTTATTTCTGTTTCTATTTTTCTCTATACATATTTACGAAATCATGAGTTCATCCTGAGACCACCCAGTGCAGTACAGCACAATAGGCTTCTTCCTAGCATTCTCTTTTGCTTGTAACGTGTTCTTTTTCTGAAAATGAGAAGTCTATATGTGTATGTATGTGTATATATATATGTGTATATATACATATATATATTTGTTCAATCCTCATATATACAAAAATTCTAGTATACATGTAAATTTAAAAATTGCTAGTATGTACACCTGTAAGATACAAATTTACCAACTATACAGTGTTTGAGTACAGTTTTTTTTTTGTCTTTAGCTTCACAATGTCTAATCAAAACATTGTTTTCTAAAGTTGTTTATAAGATACTTCCAAACTTTTTCTCAATGGCTATAACAGTTTGTATTCTCATCAGCAATGTATGAGAGCTTTAGCTGCTCTGTATCCATGTCAACACTTGCTATTGCATATTTAAATATTTTAGCTTTTTAAATATGTATGTAGAAGTGATATCTCATTGGAGTTTTAATCTGCATTTCTCTGATATCTAATAATGTTAAGCATTTTTTCTTATACTTATTTGCTATTCATATATCTACTTTGGTGAAGTATATAATCTCATAGTTTGCTCGTTTTAAAAAATTTGATTTGTTTTCTCTGTTTTTTTTTTTAATTGTTGAATTGTAGAGTTATTTATATATTCTGGATACAAGTCTTTAATGGGATATGTGATTTGCAAATATTTTCTTTTAATCTGTGGCTCTTCTTTTTTTTATTTAACAGTGCCTTTCATAGAGCAATGGTTCTAATTTTTTCTTTTATACACTATATTTTTAATTCATATTCAAAAAAGTTATGCATATTTTCTCCTAATTTTTTCCTACAACTTTTATAGCTCTATTTTACATTTAGTCTATGATTAATTTTTAATTAATTTCTAACAAGTATGAGGTATTTATTGAAATTTTCTTTTTTTGTCTGAGCAAGTGAAAAAATGAAAGTTTCATTTATTTAGCTAGATTATGCAAGAGGAATGCAATTTTAGAGATTTGAGATGCTCATTTGACATTTAAATGGAGATACTGAGTAGGCAGCTGATTCAGGCATTCAAGTCTGAAGTTCAAGGGAGAGATCAGATTGAAGACGCTTAGATTTGAGAAAAATTAGTGCTATTTATTTGATGATATCTTCCCCTCCATTTTTCTCAGCTATCTCTTTCTGGAATTTTTATTAATCAGATTTTTAACCTCTTAGATTGAGCTTCTTAATTCCTATCTTTATTTTCTCATGTCCTGTTTTTTACATTTTGATATTTTAAATTTTCTGAATGTTTTTCTTGATTTTTCTCTTCTCTCCATATATTTGTTTATATACTTTTAGTTATTGTGGTTTCATTTTCCAAGTTCTTCCTTTTTAATTGCTCTTTTTTTATACTATTCAACTCTGGTTTTCAATTTAATATTTTCTCTAATTTCTCTGAAGTTCTTAATTAATATCTCTAAAGTTTTCCCTTGTTACCTAAATTATCTTTCTTTGGGGTTTGAGTAAATAAATGAGTGTGTTTAGAGAGCTTTCTTTATATGTCTAGTGATCTTTGATTCCATGATTATGAGTAAAACATTAAAAATCTTTTAGAAGCTGTTATAAACTTAGTTGTGTTACCCCAAATTCATATGTTGAACTCCTAATCCCCAGTACTCCATAATGTGACAGTATTTGGAGACAGAGACTTTAAAGTGGTGATTAAAGTAAAATGAGGTCGTATGGGTGGTCCTAATCCTATCTGGCTGGTGTCCTTAAAAGGACACCCAGACAGAGGGAAGACCATGTGAAGACAGAGGGAGAAGATAACAATCTACATTCCAAGGGGTAAGAGAGAAAGAGACAGACAGACAGACAAAGACAGAGACAAAGACACAGAGACAGACACAGAGACAGAGATCAGAAGAAACCGATCCCATTGACATATTGATTTCAGACTTATGGGAATTATGGGAAAATAAATTTCTGTTGTTTCAGCCACCCAGCCTGTGGTACAGGGTTATGGCAGTCCTAGCAAACTCATATAGAAGCCCTCAAACATAAGGCTGCCTTTGCTTTTTGGTGATTTGCTAGAGAACAGGCTGTTTCATTGTGTATATTCTTTTTCCTCACAAAAACACATACCCACAATTTCACTATGTAGTGGTGATTCGATATCTCTAGAGATGAAATCCTCTTTCTCCTGCAGGTAGACACCTAGTTATGTAAAGTCTTGATGGTCCAGCTATTCAGAATGCAAATGTTTTAACTGACTATTCCTCCACCTCCTTTATAATCTTGCACCTCACTGTCACCTTCTGCCGTGCTGGATGCTTCTGAATGCAAGTCTTGTCCTTTCGCTTTCACTGTAGAATAAAATTTTTGCTGTCAGTGGTAGGAATTGGAGGTATTTGGTTGCTGGCATCTCTGCATGTGGATGGGGAAGGTGGTATACGAATGCACATCTGGAATTTCAAGCCATTTATATGCTCTTCTGCTTTAAGCCTTACCCATTGCCATGTGTCATGGTAGTTGTTCCTGAGCTCTCTAGGTTAAATAAGTCAACTTCTCATTTGTATGCCCTTCGGTATGGATTTTCGGTTTAAGCTCACTCCTCTATCATATCAGTCACCACTCTAGAATCTGCTTTACATCTTCCAAAAGTGTAAACAAGCCTCCACTTTTATAGGTTTTTATTCCTTTGCCACTATTTTATTGGAGGAGATAAAGGAATATGTCAGTCTATCATTTTTAGCTGTCCAGGTGACTTTGGAGAAGGAGAAAAATAAGATGATTGTAAAAATATTTTATTTCTCACTAGAAATTGGAGTTCATAATGAAAATACAATTCAAAAGGCTGTTTTTAAAAGCCGCTTTTATAAACAGTAGAGAGTAAAGTTACATCTGCAAGCTGGGTTAGCTGCACTTAATCTCTTTTCATTTCGGTTTCATCACCTGTCTAATAATAAAATAAAACTGAGTGATTCTCCAATCCTGGTGGTTATTAGAATCAGCTTGGGTGCTTGTTTATAATTCAGATCTCTAGGTCACAGGGCCAAAGATTTGGATTCCATAGGTCTGGGGTGGAAAGCATGAGGCTACATAATTTCTTGGGGCCCCGACACTTTGATTATCTGTGACTGTTCATTTCTATTGATTGATTTCCTTTTTAGCTGGGAACTCTTTGATGAATGACAAATATTCTAATTATTCAGACAATTATAGACCCATTTAGAGCCTTAAACTGAACTTCAATATTGCACAAGAATAGGCCATGAATTGTTAACAAGTATAAGTGCATAGTTTACTTAGTAGCTGAGAGGGACAGGATTAGGTGTTAGGAGAGGATGATATGTGATTTAAAGAAAAATAAACTAAAATATATCTCTATATTTAGAAAATAAACACCTCTCATCACTTAAAAATGAAATGCAAAATTTTGTCTTGCCTGACACAATATACAGGAAGTAGAATTTATTTTCTGCACACACAAACTCACTGGTCAGGGTAGGAGTCAGAGGTGAAGGCATGGTGTCATGAGATTTTCAGGTTTATCCAAAGGGGTCATGAGTTTTAAAAGGTTGCAAAGCACAGCAGCAGTGAGATAGATTGGTTTCTGAAGAAAAGTGAGAAAAGAAAACCATTAAGTCCAACTGTCACTCTTCCAACTGAATATTGAAACCACCTGGGAAAAAATTTTGAGTGAGGTTTACAGTCATAAACAACACTGGTGTTTTTGAGGTTTGCCTGTGAATCGCCATTTAGCTGTATCACATGCTTCCTAGAGATGTGATTAATTGCCATATTTTAAAGCTTTCAAAAGTGTTAAGTTGCCAGTTACACCAAGCTAACTTATTAAAAGGTTTCTGTTCATTCGGATCAGTAGATTTATGTGCTGCAGTATGGCTTAGTGGACCGGAGATTTAGGAGACTGGGATTTCCAGTCCACTTTCCCAGTGGTGTGGTTGGTGTATGGACTGGTACAGTTTACTGAGCGTTTTATCTTTAAGTCTTTGTAGGTCATGTATTGCATGTTAGGGAGATTTTGCTCAAAATTTGTCACCCATGGACTGCCAAGGTTCATTCGGCTGATTGACTGACTTGGCCAACTAGGTAAGTGTCTTCCTCCTCCTTCCTTCTTTATATTGAAGATAAACAGGGCATGTAATCCAAATTGATAGTTACTTGTAATAAGTAATAGAAATAAAGGTAGTAGTGGTCTTACTCCAGATCACTACTTAATGTAATGGGGGAAACTAATTAAGGAACCAGGACAGTAAGTCAAATATTAAAAGCAGTGGGGATAGAGACAAGAAAGCTGATTTTGAGTCCTCGTTCTCCCAGCTCTGTGAACTTGGTCAGGATGGCTTAAGTTCTCTAAGCTTCAGTTTCCTTGTTTATAAAACTGAAATCATAATAGCTACCTGATAGGATGGTTTTGAGAACTAGAGGAAATAGTATTTTTAAGCACTAAGGCTATGCCTTGTATTTGGTCTGGAATATGATCGGAACCACTGTAAAATTTTAAATAAAAGAATGCTAATGCTAATTAGATTTTTGTTTTAGTAAATGTGAAGGATGAGTCGGAGGCACGTAAAACTGAAAAACGAGATTTGAAGCAAAGCGACAGATGAAAAACTTATAATACAGCTGAAAATTGTATAGTCTTAAAGCAGAAAAAGAATGGAGAGAATAAAACCTACTTGAGTGATGAGAGTAAGTTTCCTGACAGTAAGAGCCATGCCTTGTTCATTTTTGTGTACCTAGCACCTAGCACCATACCTTGTCTGCAGTAGGTGCTAATTCTATTTGATTATAGAATTGACTCAATTTGAGTAAATGTCATCGAAAAGATTAACAAGGTGAGAAATTTTGTAATTCCAACCGATACTTTTTTTTTTTTCATATGTTCTCTTACCCTAAAACTCTCTCCCTCTTTTTGTCTACCTCCAATTTGGGAAGCTAGGTATTTTGCCTTCATTTCTTCAGGAAAGAGGCGCCATAGGAGAGAGCAGACTTTAAAATATAATAAGGTTCATAAGTTTTGATTTTTCCAAAGAGGCCAGGCTTATTTAGAAGAACTCATAATGAGTCAGAGTCAATATCTCCTTCACAGAAATGGGCAAAGGTTCCTTATTCTGAGGGTTGAAGAGATTGAAAGGGGACATGATGAGACCTGGTGTCTTCCTGGGGCAATGAGGGTGGGCCGAGGGTTGAGGAAACTGGACGTTTGGAGGTGGGAGAACAGAGAAGACCTGTGCTTCTGTTTCTAGGTAGTGCCCAGGGTGGGAGTGCGGAGAGGCAAGCTCTAGTTCTTACTGCCAGCCTGCCGAAGAAGCCTAGCTATTGCCTGCATAAGCCTCACAGAGTTTCTTGTGTCATAGTATGACGTGGCAGCAGCAGATAGTCCTAGGGCCTGACAACAGAGGTTTCCACAACTCAGAACAGTGCTCCACAGTATAATCCCTGCCCCACAACAGATGTGACTTAAAGAAGAATCAGGGTCTTAAAGAGGCTTAAATAATGGGAACAATAGGGTAGAACAGGAGGGTGCAGTACTGATCTCACAATGAACAATTGCTGAAGTATGGAAGGGAACCAGGACATCTGAGTGAATGACAGTGTAGATAACCACTGACAACAAGATGCTTTCTCTCACTGCATCCTGATAAGTTCACACTATGGGGTATGGGAATTTATGACCCCCAGAATTCTGATGCAATCCCCAGGGGAAGCCAAGGAAACTGAATTTGAATTAACCTAAGTTAAGTCTCTGCCACTCAGTAGCATAAACACTTGAAATATAAATTGAATTTGGTTATTTAAAAAACAGAGAAAAGTTTGTGGACACCTTATTTTGTCAACTGACACTCAAGCTCCCTATAGGACATACTACCAGAAGTAGAGTAGGCACTGATTTCAGGTTGCTGCATGAACACTATATGTTGAACAGGTCAGAACACACCTAAGATGCAAGTTCAATCTAGAAAACCAGTTTTCAAAGGGATGTTGCTAAACTGGAGCCTGATAAAAATGGAAGGGAATAAAAATCATGCAATATGAGAAATGGTACAAATGGTAGGATCCTTAGCTGGGGCTCTAGCAGTTTTCTACTATTCAAAGTATTCAAAGAGTAGGGTAAAGACCAAGGGTGGAATTCCTGCTAACCTTTATGTAGCACTTACTATCTTCCAGGCACTGCCTCAAGCACTTTATATAAGTTAAGTCTTGATTCTCACAATGGCCAGAGCAATAGGTACCATTGTTATACCCATTTACCAGGTGAACAAATGGAGGTGCAGAGAGGTTAAGTAATTCCCAGTTTCATACAGCTGTTGAGTGGCAGAGACAGGATTCAAACTCAATTTTGCTCCAGGGTTCATGGTCTCACTTTGCTCCCTGTAATGTTCTGAATTAGTGTAAGAAAGAATTTTACAAGTAGAAGAACTCAAAAAGGGAATGCTGTTCATAGAATGCTGTTTCTGGGTAGTGCCCAGGATGGGAGTGGGGAGAGGCAAGCTCCAGTTCTTACCACCAACTTGCTGAAGAAGCCTAACTATTGCCTACATGGCGTAAGCTTCACAGAGTTTCTTGTGTAATAGTATGACATGGCAGCAGCAGATAGTCCTAGGGCCTGAAAACGCAGGGAGTGGGAGAGGCAGGTGCTGTGCATGGTACTGAAAGATTTGAAATCTGGTGGAGATGGACATTAAGCAGAATAACTCTGAAGTCTCTGATTATGAACTTCTAGGAGGCCATTATTCCCTTGACATTTTATTTACTAGTTAATTCTAAAAACATTTGGTTCAATATAAGCTTTTTTCTCCCTTAAGTAGTATGTGAGAATAACTTAAGAAAAAAGTACAATAAAGTTCTAGCTTAGGTTATATAGCATCCTATGGACATAATCCTAATTAGAAGAATCCCATTGAAAAATAGCAGACTTTCGTAAGTGAAAATATATTTTATATATGTAGCTACAGAGCTAATGGAGGATGACTTGGTGAAATTATTTTTAGATTTTTCTATAATTTAGAAACAATTTTTTTTGGTGACTTTATCTCCTTATTATTGACTCCATTGGCTGAATTTCTTAGGGTTAATTTTTCCTACATGTTTCGGAATTTTAGTTTGAGCTCATGCTGGGTGTCCTCCACCCATCTTCCTTTCTTCTGTCTGTACTCACTCCTATCTGTCTAACATACCTGAGATTATCATGGTTGCTCCAGTCTTCTATCTCATTGTGATATTGGGCATTTGGTGGTCCAAGAAGACTTATCCCTTAGAAATGTCAATAGTTCATAGGACTTTTGGAATGCATTCATAAAATGGATGTACATAATGAAGTGAGCCCAGACTCCAACATATTTTATACATACACTGATTTTTTTTCAAGTATGCAACTACATAAAAATCAAGAGAAGTTTGTATTTTGTCTTTGGCTGAACTTTTTAAAAGTGATTTAATTGATCATTTTGGAAAACCATGTTACCGATAGTCTCTCTCCTTATGCTTTTGAATTATCAATATAGCACACCTCATCAATCTGCATTTATAGCTATTTTATTCATGATGATTGCTACATAGAGTTGCAAAATACCTAACAGCTTCATTGAACCTTTTAGTGTGACTGTGACTAAGCATTTACTTGTCGAAATTATACATTTCTTTCCTTCTATTTATATTAAAGTTATACATATTAACTTTTTAAAATCTGTAGATAGGTTAATTTATTAAAAATTACATTTGTAGTAGAACGGAGGGCATTAAAAAATGTTTATGATAAAATGGAGGTTTGGTGATTTATAGAGCTTTCATTTTGTTTTGAGTTTCTATAACCTCCAAAACCTCAAAATGAAACCAAGCCAAAACCTCTCAATTTTAAAACAAGGGCTTCCTTGAATCTTGACTCAGGTTTACTAAAAGAATATATGACGCTTTACAAAAGTTAGTAGGAGGTAAGCTTTCTGTGGAGGGCAGCATGAAGCAAATCTCAGATTTAGGAAAAACCATGTAAAAATAAAATATTACTTTCTCAGAATATTTTCAGAAACTTTCTATTTACATGATATATTCTAGAGAGCACATTAAATAAGCAACAAGTACTATGACAAGACTACTGTATTGATACATATTTCTATTAGAGTATTTATATATATATATTATATACATATATATATTTTCCTTCTAATTCTCTTACCTAAATGATTGATTGGATAGCTGAAATGAGAAAAAAGATAACCTTCAGTTTTTTAAACTTAACATTGCTCTGGGCCAAAGTGGCATCTATTCGGTGAAGTTCTTTTTGCCCTTACCCTAGGTCCCTCTTCGAAGTATCTTTTCTCTGTCTCTACACTATCTCATGAAAAAAGGAAACCAAAGCACAGTGAGTGAAGAGTCATCTTGCCAAATAATAAAATGTATTATAAACCTATGTTGAATGAAATAGTGTGTCAATGATACAAAAATAGGTACAAATAAGAGATATTACAGAAGTAAACTTTAGTATATAAAAAAAACTGTGGTAAAAATTACATCGGAAATGAATAAAGATTATTAAATAATGAAACTTTGAGAGGAAAAATTAGATTTTTACTATATAGTATGTACTAAACTACATTTAACAGAATTAAAAAGGTTTTTAAAATATAGAAATAGCAAAATTATAGACATTAAGTGCCATGATCTCAGAGAGGAAAATAACTCTATAAGCAAAAATAAAAAGCAAAACCAATGGAGGAAATCACAAAGGAATAGATTGATCAAATTAACTACTTTAAATTTTGTTTTTATTCATAGTACCAGTAATGTCCGCCTGTATAAGTGCTTCACTATGCTAGTGAAAGAGTCTCTACACTTTCTGAATGTGCATCCCCAACACAGAAGCACAGCTGCTGCTTACAGATGTCCGGGTTGGGTCTTCTACAAGGGCATGGCAACTAAGAGAGTGCCATCCACACTGTAGATATGTTTATTATTTTAAATATTTTTATATTTTTATTATAATTTTTTAGGCTTCAAAGGTATTTGTATATTTATTGTGACAGTTCCATGACCAATCAGTAGGCTGTCTTCTCATAACAGAGCAGATATCATTTTGCTTTGACTCACAAAGAAGAAACAAGTTCAAAAAACAAGACTTTGTTGTAATAAACAGTGCTTTGTTATAATAAACACTAAAATCTACTTTTCGCTTTCATCAGAAAATATCATAAAATGAAAAAGAAAAATTCTCTATTGGTAAAATTTAGCTATATTTTGTGTTTTATTTTATAGTTCATAGTATTGTCATGTTTATTTTACCAAAACAATATTGCTAAGTTTCCAATTTAAGTCTAATAATACTTTCATCTGACACATATCACTATGTAATAATATTTATTTACTATTACTACGTAATAATCTAATTATATCATAGCTATTTTTTATTGGTGGCTGTGAAATTTTATCATACAACTTGAATTGCTGTTAAAGTTTAATGGCTCCTTAAATAAATACAACTTAAAAATATTACACACTTTAAGGTAAATGTATTAAATGATTACATTATCTCTGCTCAGATATTCAAAAGATAAGAAAACAATGTATCGGGAACAGAAAAACAAAAAATGAGTGTTCACTAAATTTGGATCATTGAATGCCAGGGGAAAAAGGGAAATGAAATGACTGGTCTCAGAAGAATCTAGCACAGACACTTCACGGAGGGGGCAAGTGGTAAATTCACCCTCTATTTCTATGTCAGTAAGAATGGATGAAATCTTTTTTGAAAGAATGAAGAGAGAAAAAACCATGTCGAGTTCATTAAATGAAATATACTTTTTTGTTGATCTAGTTACATGATTGTATATTTGAATATTAAACAGCAGAACCCTCTTATGGAGCTTATCTATCTCAAATAAGGCAAGTTTATCTTCCAGAAGAAAGCATAGATAGGAGGTTTTTGGAAACTTCTTACACAAGAATTCTGAGAAGTGGTGAAAAAAATTCTAACTCCTGTTACTTTTCTTTTTTAAAAAAGCTGAAAGCATTCTTTCTAAAGAAAAATTTTATTTTGTAAATTCTTTGAAGACAGAGAAAAATAACTGAATAAAGAGAATGGGGACACAGATTGGCAGATTTTATCATCAATTATTTTAAAACAAATAGAATGAAATGCACCACAAATATTTTGTGTTGAAAATTAAAAACCATTTTAAAATAAATTATTTGAGATGAGAAAATATTAACATGCCATTAGTAAAGGTATACTATAAATAATTATGTGTTTAGTAAAACAATTTAGCATTTAGAGAATAATCTAAACAATTTAATGACAATGGGAGTTTTCTTTATTTGGTAGAAACTATAGCAAAATTTGATAACTTTATGACTGACATACATTATACAAACATTAACAATAAATTGCAATATTGCACATTATTTAAGAGATGAAATACAAAATACAAAATCAAGACTACAGCAGATGAATGAATGAGATCATTTAATAAGGTGAGCAATGCTAATTATTATTCAATTATTTTACATAGTCAGTGATGTACCAATACAATGACTATCTTAAAAAAGAAAATCAAAGCCCTGATTGTGGCATTTGCCAATTTCAGTGGTGTAAACATGCTAATAAGGCTGATTTCAAGCTCCCAATAGTTTAAAGACTGGCTCACAGAATTCCTGAATATTTCATGGTAGGTAGGCTTTCACGAGCCAGTGTAAGCTGGCTCCTACACACCATGTAAATCTAAACTATGTAGAATAGATGACAATCATTGCTAGAAATGTGAATTTAAAAACACAAGTCTTGTATTTCTACGTGACATTTTGGGCATTTTTGTGTAGTAGATGATATAACTAAAAAAGGTTTATATATATTTCAGTAGACTACTTACAAAGTTAAAATCTGGCTACAATGGTAGCATAACTGTGCATGGAAAAACTTAAATTGCAACATATCATTTTTGAAAACGATAGGATACCTATATTCTGCTTTCTGTACGTTTTTTAAACTGGAAGGAAATGACACAGCAAAATATATCTATGACAACACTGAAATTTTTTTTTTTATATTATACAAACTATACAACTAGTGTTTAGCCTCAATAAAAATTGAAGATATTGGAAACACATTTACCAAATATAAGTATTTAGCCATTGTTGTATTTATAATTGGAAACTCAAATAGTAACGTTATGTTACTAAAAATGCAAGTAGACACAAGTAAAAAATTATTAGAATTTTTTGATATTACTAAAGGTACATAAATTCTAGAAAAGAAAGTATATTTGAAGGAAATCACATTTATTTGCATTTGTTGGTGCTAGTGTATCATATTTATAAAAGTATTAATGTTATAAGCAAAATGTCACAGATACCAAAAGTCAAAACACATATCCTTGAAACTTCAAAGAGATTAAGATATTCCTTTAAGAAAGAAAGTGATTTATATGAAAAATACATATTGTTGCTCAAGAAATGGCAATCTCTTGACGTAGATGTGAGCCTCTCTGTCGCAGACACAAACTAAAATTGATCAGAAAACCAATTTTGAATGGGAATCTCACAACCAACCCATCTCTGATCCAAAACCAAAATTTCTAAATTGAAAATTTTGTTTTTATAGAGAATGCAATATCATTAAAGTTTTATGATGCTAAGAGAATACTATGGCTGTTTTGTTCTCAATAACATGTCATTTAAAGAACTATGAGGGATATGAAATACTACAATCACACAAAAAGTTACGATTGGTATGTACTGATGACTGTAATAGAGAATGTGATATTGATAGGTCAGGAGTATTTGAGAAACTAAAATTTTTGTTTCCTAGAATCTAAATTGATTCAATATCTTCTCGCCTGTTCCCCCAGTGAACCATATGTATGCTCCCAGGGGTATGTGTCTTATCTTATACCATACTCACACAATTGGAAATTCCCTCAAACTAGGAAAAGCATTAAGATGTTGAGCTGCCAAAATGATGATGAATATTTACTATGATTATGTATTTTGTGTATTATCCCCAAATATGTCACAAAAAATCTCAACAGATTTTGCTACTTAAAAATTAAAAATTTTAGAATGCTTTTTGCATATAAAAATTTAATGCTATAGGATAGAGTTTTATAACAAATATGATAGGAAAAGGAATAAAATCCTATTTTTTATAATCAACGAAATATATAAAGACTTCTTACAAATAAATTTTAAAAACTGCTGGAGAAATAAAAAAAAAAAGTCACAAGCCATGAATAAATAATTTACAGAATTACAAATGACTGGGAAATGAAAAAAAAAAACTCACAAGCAATTAAAGAAATGCAAAATAAAGCATAAGTAAGATTATCATTATCCCTCTATCAAATTGTCTGTGGTATATGGTCTCATAATTCCCCCATTGCTGCAAATGCATGTCACACCTCTCATCAAGAGGTGGCATTTATTTTTTCTTCTTTAGAATCTTGGCTGATTGCATGACTTGCTTTGAACAACAGAATGGGATAGAAGTGATGCTGTGTATATATAGGTAAAGATGCATATTGCTGATGTATTGTGCATTTAACTTGATAAAACTTGATAACATGGTAGTTTTAATTTCTTGTTTAATTTTTTGAGGTACCTTTATACTGTTTTCCATAGTAGTTTCACCAATTTGCAATTCTACCAACAGTATTCAAGGGTTTCAATTTCTCTACATCCTTGCCAACACTTGTTTTCTGTTTTTTGTTTGTTTGTTTGTTTTTAATAGTAGCCATCCTAATGGGTATGAGGTTATAGCTCATTTTGGTTTTGATTTTCATTTCACTTATCATTAGTGATGTTGAGCATTTCCATATGCTTGTCGGCCATTTTTATATCTTTGGAGAAATGTCTATTCAGGTCTTTTATCCAAAAGAATTGAAAGCAAGGTCTTGAAGAGATATTTGTACACCCATAGTCATAGAAGCATTATTCACAATAGATGAGAGATAGAAGAAACCTAAATGTCCATTGATAGATGAGTGGATAAACATACTGTAGAATATACGTACAAAAGGATGTTATTCAGCCTTAAAAAAGAAGGAAATCCTGTCACCTGCTACAACACAGATGAACCTCGAAGACATTATGCTAAATGAAATAAACCCGTCATGAGAAGACAAACACTGTATGATTTCACTTATTCAAGTTGTCTAAAATAGCCAAATTTATAAAAACAAAAAGTAAAATGGTGGTTACCAGGGGTTGAGGGGATGGGGAAATGGGGAGTTGTTGATTAACGGTTATAGAGCTTCAGTTTTTCAAGGTGCAAAAATTCTGGAAATTTGTTGCATAGCAATGTGAACATACTTAAAGCTGAACTGTACACTTAAGAATAGTTCAAATGGTAAGTTTTGCGTTATGTCATTCAAATGGTAAGTTGTGTGTTATGTCATTTACCGCAATTAAAATAAAAAAGAATTGACAAAGTTTTCTCAAAAGCAATTGGACAAAAAAATATAAATTGCACTAAAATAAAATTATAATCTTAGTCCAAGAATTAATAATACAGGCAGAAATTCATAAGAATGTTCATCGTAATATTATTTTTAGTAGTAAATTAGTAATTTGTTATCAAAATATCCAACAACAGAATTAGGCTTGGTCACATAAATTGTGATATAGCTATATGACAAATTATGTCAATGATGTGAAAAAATGTTTATAGTAAAATGCTGAGTGAATAAAGCATGATACAAAACTTTATACAATATGATCCAAATATATAAATACATATATGTATATATGTATGTATAGCCATTTGTTGTATATATGATATAATTGTACATAGATATATTCTTTAATATATATAGAAATATATACATATCACCTATATTTTATACATGCATGCAATCAGTTTATTGAATAAGCTGGATTTGGTAGATTACAAGTATAAACTTTGTTCTTTCACACTGCCATTTTCAAATAAACTCTAGAGGCTCATTCTTCCTGTAGCCAAGATGAAATTGTGAACAGATCCTTTAGCTTGTTTAGTCATTTGAAAGATATTAAAAAGTCTAATCCAGGCTATCACCAAAAAACTTCAATCTCTTATTTAATGTAAGCTTCTCTCCTGGCTCAGTTTAGGAAACTTATGATAGGAAGAAAGAATTGATTGGTTTCTTCACAATTGTTTCACTTTGTTCTTTCATCCTCCTTCCTACTCACTTGGCTACCTCTCTATCCTGCTGGGTAGAAGAAAGATTAGGGAGGAAAAGAAAGGTCAGAAAAGATCACTGCCACTGTCTCTGGATGTGACGAATGTTCAAATGCTAGTTCTCCAAGAGTATGCAGGTGTTCTCTAAAGACCATCCATCTCCTTGCTCACAAACAATTCTTCTACCTTTTCTCCCTGTGCAGATCTTCTTCCTACTTTTTTCACTCATGAAGATGAGTTGCCTGGTTTCTTACTACTGTCTTCTCAGCTTTTACTCCTGGTGGTCTATTTTTATTTTAGGTATCTTCTTGGAGGTGATCCCTTTGAGAGTATTGCAGTCATTGTCCATGTGGCCAGGAAAAACAGAAAAACAGGGGTCTTAGTCTCATTGAACTCTCAAAGTACAAGTAATTCTTAACTGGGGCTTCTTTTTTATTTTTCTGCTGCCACTGATGACTTCTCTCAGATCTCCCTCTTTAGAGGTTCTCTAGGAGTGAATCAAATACTGGTACTGTGTCCGCTGAACTCCAGAGGACCCTGGCCAGCTATCCAAGTAGTCTCCTTGAATCTCTGTACTTGAATCAAGGTGAGAGTGAAGCACATATCCCGCAGATGTGAGATGAAACAGAGCATCTGCTCTAAGGCAACTCTCTAACACAGGTGTACTCAACTTATGTACCATTGACAGTTGGGCTGGATAAGTCTTTGGTGTGAGGCTGCCCTGTGCATTGTGGGATGTTAAGCAGAATCCTGGCTTCTACTCACTAGATGCTAGCAGCACCACTGACTAATTGTGACAAGCAAAAATATCTCCAGACATTGCCAACTGTCCCTTGGGGGACAAAACTGCTTCCATTTGAGAGCCACTGATCTAAGGGTATTTTTTCTATAAACCTCCCTACTTCCTAATGACTTTACTTTCTCTTGTTTAGAATGAAGATGGGTGGTGGGCTCATGCTGGCAAAAAGGCACCTCCAGTGAAAATCCTGCATAGATGGTCTAGTACCCTGCTTTAGAATGTGGGGACACTGGGCACTCTAGAAAATCTCGGCCAACCCTGAGATAGAAAGAGCTGTATTTAATAGCTCATTCCACATAAAATAATAAAAAAGACCCAAGTGATAGATAAGAAAGCACATGAAAATGTTAATAGGGACTATCTTTGAATGGTGGCATCATTAACAATTTTTTTCTTCATTATAACTTTAATATTTTATACAATATATTTATAGTTCATGTAAAAAATATTTTTAAAAAATAAGACTGAATAAATCCTATAATTTTCAAGACCTAACTCAAATGCCATCTCCTTTATAATGCCTTTTCAGATTACCAGGACAGAAATATGTTTCATCTTCTGGAGCAGTGACAGTAGCTGACTTCTTTTGAGCATTATAAGCCTATACATGTATTACTTTATTTAATGTTCACAGTCACTCCATTAACCAGGGGTATTGTTATTTCTGCTTTTCAGAGAGGGAAACTAAGCTTAGAGATGTAAATAAGTTCCCCAACTGGCCCAATACTACAAGCTGGCAAATGACAGAGCTGTCATTTAAAGCTGAATCTGTCTCTCCAGTCCACTTTTTTGCCTCCCACTGTATCGGTCACTGGGCACCTAGAACTTAATCATGTTTTAAGTGAATTTAAACATTACTGAGACATTTTTTTTTCATCTGCATAGTATTCTCCAAGTAAATTGTAAACAGTTTCTTTTAGAGAATAGACAACTGAGCTTTTATTAAATATCTTCATGGAGGGCCACATGGTAGGCAAATTGAAATAGTGCTTAGGTGGAACAAGATGGCGGAGACTGATAAGATATAAAAACATAAGACTAATCCGGAGTTTCTACCACAATTATTTGACCTAATTTTATAATGGCAATGTCATAAGTAATGAAGATTATCAGACATGTGAATACTGACATAAAGATACATATTTAAGCTGATAATCTGCTGTTTAAATACTAGTGTCATTTATATTCAAGTAAAAGGAGACATAATTAATATATACTATGAAAAAAGACATTGTTAGATATACTAGACTGATTTTAATACAAAGTTACTACGTAAATTTAGCAAGTCCATTGTACCAAACTATCTTAAATGAATACTCAGTGTAGTAACAATAGCAGAGTCAATGATGATTAAAACAGCTGAGGAATCACAGGGCCCATGCCAGATCACTAGGTTTGGAGAGACAAGAGTAAGCTGATTCCCACTTGTTTACCCATATATGACCAGGCTTGGGCCCTAGTGGCTCAACAACAGACAGAATAGAGTGAACAGATTGCAAGTTTTCAATCTTATAAGTGTGTAGGGCTAGTTGAAACAGGGACTGAAAAATGCCATGGAAAAGTCCTTCCTTTCTATTACTGTGGCCAAAATAGGTACATCTAGTCTTCTTTTGGAAAACTAATAAAAACAATAAGGTTAATGGTAAAACTCAGAGAGGGAGACTTTTTACCAGTGGTACTCAAAAACACCATCCTTGGGCCAACATTGACATCAACGAGGAGTTTATTAGAAATGTAAATTCCTGGTCCCTACCCTAATTAATCAGAATCTTTGGAGCTGGGACCCAAGAATTTGCATTTTTACCCACTCTCCAGGTGATTTTTATGCATGCTAAAGTTTGAGAAGCACTGATCTATACCACCCCCACTACATTTGCCACCTCACAATAGAAGAAGTCTCTTCAAGAATTCACTGAAAATGAAAGTTTCTAACTTTGTGATTTGGAAGACAGTAAACACTAGCTATATGTGGCTAATTGATCCAAATAAGGATGTATTGTAAGTGTAAATACTGGACTTCAAAGACTGAGTGTGACAAGGAGTAAAAAATACCTCTTTAATACTTTTTATATTGAGTATATGTTGAGATAATAACATTTCATATATATGGGTTAAATAAAATGTATTATTAGTTTCACCTGTATCTTTTTACTTTTTAATGAGGCTACTAGAACATTTAAACCTACATATGTGGCTTTCATTATAGTTCTATTGGATGGCACTGTTCTAACTAATCTTCTTAAAGGATCATTTTTTTTCCTAAGTTACATTTTCTAGTTCTAAACTAGCCAGAGCTTATTTGAAATAAGAGCAGAGTAAAAACAGCATTTGTTTCATGTTAACATGTGCCATACCTTGTACTAAGCATTTTGCCTAGATCATCTCATTTAAAAGACACAATAATTCTATGAGGTAGCTATTATTATTATCCCCATTTTAATGATAAGGAAACTGAAGTTCAGAGAGTTGAAATAACTTGCTCAATGCTACCAGGTGAAGAGCTAGACTTCAACTCAGGTCTATCTGACCCCAAAGAACATGCTTTTATATATTTCCCTGAACATCTTCTCTTTGTTATACAATGTACTGAAAAAAAATGTTATTTTTAATGACAGTTCTTTACATTAAAATAATTGCATTATTCAAGTCTGTATCAAGTAGAAACACATCGTTAGAAAAAAATAATAATAGAATCAACTTCGTGTGTAATGTGTGAATTTATAGATATTTAAGATGTAAAGCCATTCAGGAAGCTTGACACAATCTTCCTCAGCTTTCCATCTGATCAATGGATTTCTTTCAGTTGTTCCCCATAATAACTCTTATGGCTGGTCATATGGCTAAGAAAACTCTCTAAACTCAGTTGGCAGTCTCTGGATCAGGAAAACCAAGAAAAATCAGCAACTTCATAACCGTGAAGTCATTCCCTGTTATGTTCTACCAGCTTCAAGGAGGGGTCACAGATAGGTTATTAAAAGTAGGGTGAATTCTTTTAGAGACAATTCTATTTGCCAGAAGATTTTTTAATCCATGATGAAAATTATATTTTTTGAAATGTAAGGCAGACATAACATCAGTCTTTCTTTTAGTGCCTGGCAGAGGTGCCAAGAAGCTTACCAACAACATATCGCTCATTCTAACTGTTCCATTAATATTTATTATTGTTGGTAGAAAACATTACTAGGGTAAGTCCCAAAATCAGGGGGATGCAGAGCAATAGAGATGTCTAACAATAACCAACAACCTGTTTGGATAAGTTCTTATAGATGAGTAGAGTGTGCTCTCCATCATCTATGACATGGTCTAATGAAAAATCAGAATATGAAGCTAAGTACTGAAGGGCAGATAGAAGGAGAATAACAGATGCAATGGCTCTAATTACAGTCGTTTATGTCATGGCATTTAACTCTTTAAGCCTCTTCATCAACTGGAATAAACTTGATTTCTTATGATCAAGAGCAACACTTATTCTTATTAGTTCCTTATTAAACATGTTTGGTCAATAATAGTGTCAATAAAAATTGATGTTCTGAGAGTTTGTTGCCAATAATCAACTTGAGTTGACCACAGCCAATAAGTTTCAAGCTATTCAAAACTTTGATGGTGATCTGCACAGACATTGGAGAATGTTTCCAGTGGCTTTTGGATCAAGTCTCCTGTGGGTTTTAGAGCCAACTGGACCCTTTCCACCAATTATGTCATCAAGGAGATCTACATGCAGACATCAGAATTCTATCAATCAAAATTAAAATAGTGGTTGTCTTCTTCACAATGTTTGTTGTTTCCAATGTTAGTTACAACCCCAGGCTTCTCAGGTTCTGAGTTCATAGACAAGACATTTATAACAAATAAAAAAAGCCACTACTTTGCTTATGGGGTCTTCAATTTACATACATTGGCATTACCATCATCTATCAATAAAACAGGCTCAATCTCTTCAAAATCAACGGAGGTCAACTTTAAGAATATAATCCTTAAAGTTGAATCACGAGTATTTTTTTGTTGCAGTAAAGGCTGATTGCCATTTTTTTTTTTTTTTTTTTTGGATGACTGCTAGTTGCAGGTTGGGTGGGAAACAACAGTAGTTACATGCACATAAAGCATTTTTGCAGCTTATCCTCAGGTGACTTCTTGGAAGTTCCTGCCTGTGTACTTTTATGAGCTCTTTTTTTTTTCATCAGGTCCTTAAGAAAGCCAAATTTCAACTGTCACTTAGAGTTCCCAGAGCTTGTATGTGCCAACTCCTATATTTTCATAACTCACTCAGAATCTCATCCAATATAAAATGCAAAGGACTAATGGCTAATGACAGTTTTTCCACCTGGTAAATACTAGCTTTCACTTGCTTGAAAAGTTCAAGATGACGAGGGAACAAAGCCTTTCTCTTGATAGCAGAAACTCATGGAAATGTGACTCCCCTAGTCTAGCCAGTGGTAAAAAGCGTCAGCATAGCTCTAGCCTTAGATCCAAATTAAAACCATCAGCTCAGCCTGACTGTTATGTGGCCATAACATTTCACCACATTAAATGTGTGATAACTGTGCATGGGCAGGTAATATAATCTGACAGTGTTTGCTGTCACCATGGAGCTGTCATGTCTGAATTGTTTTCTTAATCCCAGAGAGTCAGTGTCCGTCATGAGTCTTCATTCTAGCCTAAATTCATTATGATGGTAATAATATATGCAGTGATGGAAGAATCTAAATCAGGGAAGCAAATTAATATTTACTGAGTACTCACTATGTATGCTTGGTAGACAAATCCTAAGGTGATCCCCACTGATTTTCTACTTCTGAATCCACTCCTTTGTATAATCTCCTTCCCTTGAGTGTGTGTAGGACCTGGAACTTGCTGGTAACCAATAGAATATGTCAAAAGTGATGGATATCACTCCTTTGATTAGGTTACCTTATATGGCAAAGATGATAGGCTGTCATTCCTGTGATTACATTATGTTACATGAGATTCTTTATTAGCAGAGATTCTCCTTGTTGACTTGATGAAGTAAACAGCCACATTGAGGGAACCCATGTGGCAAAAAAAAAAAAAAAAAAAAATAGCAAAGAAAAACTGTAGGTGGCCTCTAGAACCTGAGTGCATTGTCCAATTGACAGCCTGCAAAAAGCCAGGGCATGCCATCACATAGCCACAAGCAAAGAATCCTGCCAATAACCGGAATAAACTTAGAAGCAGATTCCTTCCCCATATTAAAATGCAGCCTGACTGACAACTTGACCTCAGTCCTGTGAGATCCTGAGCAGAGAAACACTAAAAGCTGTGCCTGGATTTCTTACTCATGGAAACTGTGAGATAACAAATATGTGTGTTTTTTTCAGCTGCTATATTTATGGTAATTTATTATGGCAGCAGTGGAAAACTATGCATGACCATAAACCATGTTTCTGTTCTACAGTCTCTATCATGTTTTATCACCTCAATAACCTTAGGAACCATGATAATAGCTAGGTAGAGCGTAAAGTTTAAAAGTTCTTGCCCTTCTCTTAAGAAAATAGTCACACAGAATTTCAGGGTCCTTGCCCAGGAAATGAGGGAAACCTCCCTTACTCTCTTGCATCTAATACCTAACTGGTCATGCATAAGTTATGAGCCAACCATCTTTGAAATGGTTTGATACAAATTCTGCCCAAGAGGATATTAATAGATGTAACCAGTGCCCTGTCCATATTCCTCCCCACTCACCATGCATATTTACCCAACAACTTCCTGCTGTCAACAAGTACTTGTGACTCTCTAGCAGAGAACTATGATATGTGCAGTTCATGGGTGAGGAAGGCTAAAAGTTCTGGGGAATTGATGTCTCTGGGAACATCCCTTAGCCAATGGCAGATGGAGTTGGAAGATAAAGGCCCCAGCTTTCTTTGCCCTCAAAGCGCAGCCATTCAAGGAGTTTTTTACATCATTTCCTAGAAGTCCTCAGTGCGACTGAGACCCTAGAGGCCCCAATAATAACCTACTTCTTAACATACTCTGTAATGATGTCTTTCTCTTCCTGTCTCATTTCCCAGCTCTTACCAGTGGTTCCTGAAATCTTCTCTCCAAAGAAATGGTTTGAACTAATTCCTTTTCTCAGGGTCAGCTTCTCAGTGAACTTAACCAAAAAGGTAGGAGCACTTCAGATTGGTTGGAAATTTGGTAGAAACCCAATCAAGAAGGACAAAAACAAGCATAAAGATTATCTCAAAGAGTGCTCTTACAAATGTCCTAGGCAAAATGCATAAAAAGAGAAATAAAACTGACCAGAAATTATGGATTCTATTGGTCAGACTCAATGTTTACTAGCCAAGCTTTGATAACTAATTTGACCGCAAATATTTTAATACTGGGAAGGCAGTGCGTTGGATGGTGAACACTGACGGTCTCCCACTGGATAGATATCTCCCTTATTGTGAAATCACATGCTAGCATTCTGATTTATACACTAATCTCTTGAGTTTGGTGAG
This sequence comes from Pteropus alecto, assembly GCF_000325575.1. Taxonomy (NCBI): domain Eukaryota; kingdom Metazoa; phylum Chordata; class Mammalia; order Chiroptera; family Pteropodidae; genus Pteropus; species Pteropus alecto. The sequence goes on from NW_006431210.1 coordinate 3,282,777, forward strand.
TATGAGTCAATTTCAAAAGTCCTGTCAACTCTGGCAGTAATTGCTGATTAAAGAATCAGAGTCTGGAACTGCCACCCCAGAAGTCTCTGTCTGGGTAGACAGGCAGATTCTTTTGATATATTTTTCACTTGCTTGAACAATTCTCATTATGTAATCAAAACCATGCCTAGTTCTTTAGGAAATACAAGCCTTTCCTGGCATCAAATTCTGAAAAAAAAATTCATTATTTATAAGTGGTACTAGATAACATAATGATCAATCTCAAACTTCCATAAAATCTGAGAATAACATATTCAACTACAGCACAGAGAAAGTATTTCTGTTGGGGCAAAGCTAAGGAGGTCATGGAACTTGACCTTAAAGTAGAAGCAGTGAGTCTCAACCAGGTTCCAAAGCCCCCATGGGACCTCAGTAGCTTTTATAAGTTTCCTTTACCACACATTGCTTGTAGACTGAATAAACAGATCTCACACAAATATGTATGGCTGTTTTTACAGATATAAGTAGATGTTTTTGATTATTGTACTTTTGACTTCATGGTGGTGGTTAGTGCTTTTGATGATCACTTTGTGTTTTCTCGATCAATGGTTACTAAATAAAACTACTGACATTTAGGAGGGCCTTGATAATTTTTTGGCTAATAAGGAATCCTCTTATATTAAAAGATTAAGAGCCGCTATTTAGACAGCCAAATGGGCAGCAGGTCTTTTTGAATATGTTCCATAAGAATTCATCTTAACTGGTTTTTGAAAGGTGAGACAGAGGAAGCTGTAAGTTCAATGTTATCTTCTCTGATGGCCCTTGAATTTAAAGGTTCTGAAATTTTGCCTAAATTGTATCCCTGTGCTAGGGGGCAAGGTTGACATTATTTTATGAAAATGTGTAAGTCTAACTGATGTTTTTCTCTGAGCGGAATCTATTTTATGATCTGTGCAGGTAGTGTTAGGATATAGGAAAGGAGGAACAGTGGTTCTACCTGAAGATCAGCCCAAGATGCTGGTCAAGACAGAGTAATTTCCCCATAAGATTTAGAAGAAGACAGATCGACTCCCTGAGGCAGCCTTGGTTCCACTCTAGTGTCTCCAGGAGATTTCTCTGGGGTTCTAGAACTTGTGTACTCAACAAAAATCTAGTTCTCTCAGAGTTCACTGGACTCTTTTTTCATTATTATAGTGCTTCATACCTTCATAGGTATTTTCTCTTGATCCTTTTTGCAGTCCTGTGAAGTGGGAAGGGTAGAATTATCCTAGTTCACAGATAAGCACCCTGTTTCGCAGAGCCTGCCTTGTTCAGGACCACTTAGCTAACATGTGGCAGAAGCAGGACTAAGACCCAAGCCCTTCTGAAACCAATCTAGAGGACAATTTCAAGTCAAACATAAACTAGTGTAGTTGCCTTTTAAAAATCACAGAATCTGTCTATAAATTTACATTCACATTGTTTTTATATAACTTTAAAACAGCATACATATCACATAAAATGTCATATTTCGTAAGACATATTTGGAAATCCAGGAGTTAAAAATAGAAAAGTATATTTAATATTAAATAAAATATTTAATATTAAAAATAGTCAATATTTAAGTCATCATTATTTAGTATAATTTTGAATATTTTACTCTGCTAAGATACTTTATGTAGATTAACCCATTTCACCATCACTACTGTCCTCTGAGGTGTTTCTCACTTTTAAGATTGGAGAACAGGCTCAGAGAGTCAAGCGGCTTATCCGGGGTTGCTCAGCTAGAACACCGTAAGTAGGAGGATTTGACATTGGCCTGGCTGCCATTTTCTCTTATTCTACAGTTCCTCCCTGATGCTTAAATATTTTCCTCAAGAAAACCTATATTTTTCTTGGCTCATTATTTATCCTTTGCCCCCGATCACCTAGAGTAAAATGTTTAGGATCTTAGACTCTCCACTTTCAGTTCATTTCACCACGTACCCTTGAAATGATGTGAATTGTCTCAATGGATGGCAGACAAAGGGGAGTCGAGGCTGGTCTTATTTATCAGGTCTTTCTCTCTTACCCACTAACTATCTCATTACTGTTGACCAGCCGGATGTCAGCATGTCACACATTGTTCTGAGAGCAGAGGAAGAGCCCCTCTGGTCGGCAGATAATCAAGAAACAGTGTTATGAGAGCTGACATCTTATGAATAATTATTTAAAAAATCTGTTCCTTCAAGCCCAGACGGGCATTTGGTTCTACCAAGTTGCTCAGTCAAACTGATGAGAATATCAGTTAAACAAGATGCCAGTGCCCTTATTTATTTATTTATGTATGTATGTAAGTAAATTTATTGAAGGTTATATTATCAGAGTGTATGGTCAAAAGAGTATAAGGCAGATAACTCTGATGTAATGCAAGCAACCCTTGGACTTCTCTGGAAAGTCCTCTTAGAATTGTTGGACTCCAATTCTTTTTCTGTTTTACATAAGAGTCTGTTCTTATCAATTTTTTGTTGCTGGGATGTTAAATGGTAGAAAGTTGATAGTCACTACAGATGTGAACACAATAAAATTTTAAGCTCATTATAACTTTGAGGGATGCCTACCTAAATTTTATGATAGATGAGTTTGAGAGTGGGGCTAGCTAATGACTTCTAAAAATATGATCTTAAAGACAACTATGCACAGAGGTTGTCAAGGTGAAGAAGGGGGTGTGTGCATGCTCCACTGCCCTCAGGAAACTGACATAAGCTCTTGTCCTGGTGATGCCACATGAAGACTTTAGGCAGGCTCTCCATCCTCCAAAAGCTACTTCATGGGGCTCTTGGTTGAATTAAAACGCATATTTTAATTTGCTGGAAACTAATAACTTCATTCAGTGCGTGATACACAATTAATTTAGGGGCAGTTTGGGGAGAGAATAAAAATAGCACCACATAAAATGTACACATTGATTGTACTAATCTTTATTTCAGAAAAAAACCCTTGAAAAATGTCAACAATGAAGCTCTAATACAACATTTCTCAATGAGTGGCCTGAAGTCCGCTTACACAGGCATGTTCCTGGATTCCAACATAGCACTGGGGGAGGGGAGGTGGAACTGGAATCTTCTCTTCAAGAGCCTGCTCAAGCACAGTCTGAACCCACCTCCAGCACCTAGAACTTGGGACAAATTCTATCTCCTCCAAACATATTTTATAAAGATGATTTTAGTTCCCAATAACCATCAAAGAGAAAAATCCACAAAATGCATAAACTATGCGGGAGTATGTAGAAGGTGGGTGGCTCACTGCTTTGCTCTTAGCCTGGGGTAGTAATTCATGAGTCTTAGCTAGGAGAGTACTTCCTTGCATTCCTCCAGGATGGCTGCAGGGCAGGACAATCAGGCCTGAGAGTCTGGGCACATCTCTTACCAACTCAATGATCCCAGCATTATCATTTATCCTCCTTGAACCTCAGTTTCCTCTTTTGTCATGCGAATGTTATTTGATCCCCACAACATGGTACTGAGGGAGCAGGAAACTGGGAAGCTCTCTCTCTAAAGAGCTGAGTGACTCTCCCAGAGTCACAGGTAGAGAATGGCAGAAGAAGGGCTGCAACCCGAGGTTTTGGCCTATGATCCCAGTGCTATGTCCTATGCGTAATCATAGTCTTTACATATATATGACTCAGGCTTTCTTTGGAGGTTAAGAGGAGAGATTTCTAGGTCTAAGGTGACCAACTGTCCTGGTATACATGAGACTTACAGTTTTAAACCCAGGAAAATCCTGGATAAAGTAGATCAAAGTGGTCACTGCAGCCAGGTTATCATTTTTTGCAGTCATTCTTAACTTTGGATGCAAAATAAAATCACCTGAATAGCTTAAAAATGATGATGTTCAGACCATCAAATCTGAATCTTTAGGTGTATCTATAGTACTTTGATTTTTAAAATCTCTAAAGGTTATTTGAATGTATAGTGAAGATTGGGAGCACAACACTGGTTTAAAATACAATATTAATGACTTTGTTTTTCAGCAGACTACACGAAAGGGATAAGCTTACATAATTCTCCACAATAAAGATGGAGAGAGTGGCTCAACAAAGCTTTACTGAAAGGCATATTGGAGAAGATTAATTTCCTCAAGGATGTAACAGCTGGAATGAGCACTCAATTGACTAAACCAACCAATGGTAGTGCCAAGGGAACTCCAAGGACCACAGTGCCAGCTACAGCCACAGGCCATGTGTGGGGAGACAGATGCTGCTCTGGAAAACCATTTTCCATAGGTTGGCATCCAGTCCCCTTGGCTCATCTCAAGGAAGAGGCAGAGCATGGCCAATATGGTGTGATGAAAACAACTCTCTGCGGGTGGGAATTTTCTTCTACTGAATGAAATAAGCGCATTCTCACAAGTTTAGTGGAGTCTGACTTTTTTCCTTTAAGAATTAAAGATTTTGGAAAGCCTCAAAGGAAAATCTTACAAGAAAAGTAGAACCATTTCTGAATTAAGTATCAAATGAAACAGGGACTATCACTTAATGATTACAATGCCTGATTTGCCTTGTTTTTCCTGGTCCTGTAGCATTCTGCATCATCAGTTGTCCTTTGAGAACAGACCAAAGTTGTACTTTTGTGAACAGCAGAAAGTTGAGAATAACATCTTATCTATGTATTTAAAAAGTGCACATGTGTTAACTAGTACCTATTCTATGACATGATTCGCCCAGAGCAAATTACAATGGCCAAAAATGCCACTCAAAGTAGAATTTGAATTAGTCTGTATATCCTTACTTAGATCATTGGTTTTTTTTTTTAACTGTAAAATCAATAGCATTGAACATAATTTCGAGGAAAAAATTTTACTATTCCCAAAAATTATTTTGATTTTTGTGTTTCCACATCTGTCTTATTTTGAAATGATAGTATCAGTAAGAAGATAAAAAGAAACCATAACTTAATACTTCTTAAACATCACTAGAGTGAGAAGACTTTAAATGCTTTAGAAAATATTTAAATCTCTATGAATGTACTCTGCATGTGTGTGCATGCACATGTGTGTATGTGTATGTATTTAGATATGGTCCAGTGGCACTTAGAATCTTGCCCCAATTCCTTTTTATGTGCTTTCCCATACTTTAGAGTTTGAAAGATAAAAATGGACATTTCTCAGGCTCCTTTGCAGCTAGAGCGATAGATTCAAATTAGAGTCATTCATAAATAAATTCCTTTGAACAGCTGGAGGCAGAAGTGAGACAGATCCTGCATTTGGCTATTCATTTTTGTTTTTAGGTCCAGCTGTGGAGATGTGAGGCATCTGAAGCTACATTCCAGTGTCTAATCCCCACCTTTGTGGTTGTCAGGAGACATCTGTGTTGCAATGCTGGTGGCTTCCTAATCCTTGGGTCTCAGCTGCCACGAAGTATTCTTCCTGATGGTGGCAGATGTGATAAAAAAAACTTTAAAGGACCGGTTCTGTGATGTTTCAGGAGTCACTCACAAAGGTCCCACCTAGAAGCTATCCCTAAGTGACTTCCAGGAATTTTATAAACAATTAATTCCCCATATTGAATCCTTTTCTGTTTAAAATGTCTAGAGTGGTTTGTTTCCTGCACTGAATTGTGCTTGATACAAACTGGAAAAATGTTTTCAGGAAATAAAAGAATAGGGTTTATATATTTACTATAAGAAGTGTTGATAAGAAAAAGAAAAGACCCCAAAATAGAAAAATGACAAATATTTAACAAAATGAACAACTAATCAACACAAAAAGAAATGAAAATAAATGGAAAGCACCTGAAATAGATCTCTTTTTAGGACTTGCCCTATGGTGACTCACCCAAACCACTGTGGCAAAAGCAGCCACACACACAATGGGATCCCACTTTGTTGGCCACAAGTGATTAGTTGTCCTATAAGTCCCTTCTTTGGAAATTGGACACTGGTAATGAAATCTCTGATATTTTTTCAGGTAGCTGGAAAGAAGACATGTAAAACTTTTGCCTGTGGACTGAGACATGGAGAAAGCTGATTTGTAGTAGGAAAGAAAATTAAGCAAAGGAACAAAGAAACTGAAAGAAGCAGAGATAAGAATGAAGGAGGGAGGGGGGAGGGAGAGGGAGAGAGAGGTGGTGCGGGGAGAGATCCCCTGGTTTCAGTTTGCAGCTGAGGTTCAAGAATAAATTTCCAGTTTTGCTTAAGTTTAATATATTTTAGCTACTTGTAAATAACAATAATTCTAACTAATGTCTTTATAATAACAGAAAATAGACTCAAAGATCATCCATATCCATTCAACTAATATTTATCGGGCATCTTGAGCACAGAAATTTAGTAATAGGGCTTTGAATGAGACTAAGCATTTATCTTCACAGAGCTTACAGTTGAATAAGGAAATAGCTACTGAGAACGTAATTATAAGGAAGTACAGATTTCCTTCTAAGAAAGTACAGGTTTCCTTAAGAGTATACACCAAGATTGATGTATTCTTGCTAAGTCATTTAGAATACAGAATTACCCAAAATAATTGTGTATTCATTTGTGGTTGAGGAAGTCTCTTCCACATGTCTATGATGCTTTTTTTCTCTCTTCAGGCAGAACACCCTTTTTACTACTTATGATCCAATATTTAAAGTAAAAAAATCCTTGATGGAAGGATGGAGAACCTAACAGCAGAACCTGAGACTCAAAGTATGACTTTGGGCAAATCACAGGTCAATGTTCTCACACTTTGAGTAGTGTTTTGTCCCCGGTTATAGATGAGTGTCTTTCCTCCCAGAGACAAACATTAAGCAACTTGAAAGGCTGAAGCCAGAAGCATGTGGACACTGAAAATCTATATATACAGTTTATATATATATGTGTGTGTGTATATATATATATGTGTATATATATATATATATACACATATATATATATACACACACACACACACACACATGTATGTATATATATGTGTGTATGTATGTATATATATGTATATATACACATATATGATAGGTATGTATATATGATATATATGTATGTATGTATGTATATATAAGATTTCTCTTGCACGGTTTTCCTTTGATTCTAAAATCTACATGTGGAGATATGTATCATTTTCTTCTATCAGATCTCAAATGAGATTTTTAAGTGGAATGAAAACATGGTTGCATGGCAACATCTTTTTGGGTATTGTAAAAAGTCCATGGGTTTTTAAAGATGCTAGAGGACCTCCTGTGATTCCTGGGCCTAACTACCAGCTGACTAACACATTGACTTGTAATGAGCTGAGGACTCTAATATTGAGACAATGTTTGTCCAAGAGAAATGCAACTGGAATCAGAAAGGCTGAGTTCAGATGGCATCCTGACTCTGATATTTCCAAGCTGTATGACCTTCTAGTGCTTATTTTACTTATCTGCAAAATTGTTTTCTGACTCTACCCTGTGGTTCTCTGTTGATCAAGAGCCCACCAAAAGGAGAATAAAAATGCAAAAGCACAAGAGAAGATAGAAAGAGAGAATTTGGGCAGTAACTGCATTGCCTACAGACTACAAGTTGGTGTGAAACTCTGAACTAGAGGGAGCGGAAGATGAGCCAGTCTCAGCTCACACCAATAAACATGTTATAGCCAGAGGATGCTTCACCCTGGTTAAATATCAGATGAATTAAAGGCCTTTGCCAGCAGCTGTGAAGAATGTCACTGGGATGCTGTCTGATTGTTCAATGAATGCTATGAGTGAAGGGTGTCGGCTCCTAAGGGAAGGTCAGCTGCATTTCCAATGGTTCAACTGCAGGGTTTGGCTGGAGGCACCCATAGACACTCAGGTGCTGGAAAATGTCTCTTCCTTGCAGTGTGCACTGGGACAGGCCAACTTCATGCTGGCAGATGAAGTGTAGCATAGACAGCCTGGGTCACGATGGAAAAAAGGCAGCAAACCTGGGGCAGGAAATGGGCTCTGGGGAGCAGAAGAGTGAGCCTAGCGTGGGACTTCTTTTTCTTTTTTAAAGAGAGGGTGATTGTCCTGTCACTCTGCCTACTAGTTTTTATTATAAGCTGAAAGAGAGAGGGAGGGAGGAAGGGAAGGAGGGAGGGAGGGAGTGCAAGCTTAAAAGAGAAAGCTAGCCCACTAGTATTTCTTAGAATCCTGGGAGGAGAGGGGTCTGTGAGTTGCCCCAGGGCTATCAGGTGGAGGTAAGCAGGTGGTCTCAAGTTTCATTGTCTGTCTTCAACCAGAGATACTCTATATTTACTGTTTCATATATCAAGCTTCAGTGTAAGATGTTGGTTAAGACATTATTATCCAAAATAAATCAATGGATAAAATTTAAGTCCACTAAATCAGAACTTCTCACTTAAATGGGCATATGAATTACCTGGAGATTTTGTTAAAATAATGATTCTGATTCACTACATGTGGGATGGGGCCTGAAATTCTGCCTTCTAACAATCTTCCAGATGATGCCCTTCTGGTCCATGTGGTCCTGCTGGTCCATGGACCACACTTTGAGAAGCAGGATACTAGATAAACTTTCTGTATTAACATCTCATGGCACCCATATTTCTCTTGGCATTTTTATATTCTATCCACTTTTGTATTTACTTTTATTTTTGAGTTTTGAGTATGTATAACTTTTGCTTATTTTTAAACAGCTTTATTGAGATTTAATTTACATATCATTTAATGCATCCTTTTATAGTGTACAATTCAGTGGGTTTTAGGATATCCGCAAAGTTGTGCAACTTTGCCACTATCTAATTTTAGATCATTTTCATCACCCCAAGAAGAAAGTTGTGACAGTTAATTTTACATGTCAACTTGAGTGGGACACAGAGTGTGCAGATATTCAGTCAAACACTGTTCTGGGTGTGCCTGTGAGAGTGTTTTGGATGAGATTAATATTTATGTCAATAGACTGCGTAAAACAGATTGCAGGCCCTAATGTGAGTGAGACTCTTCCAATCACTTAAAAGACTAACTGAAACATCTGCTCTTCTTGTGTCTCAAGCTTGTCAACATTCAGACTGAACCTACACCATGGGCTCTCCTGGATCTTGGCTTGTTGACTCACTCTGCAGATCTTGGGACTTGTCAGCCTTCATAGTTACATGAGACAATTAATTTTGTATACAGATTATATATATACATATATCAACCACTAATCTACTTTCTCCCTCTATGGACTTGCCTGTTCTGGAGATTTCAAGTAAATGGAATGGAATCATAAAATACGTGGTCTTTTGGGATTGCCTTCTTTAAGGTGTCACCCACGTTATGGCATGTTATCATATGCTGCCCACTCTTTGCAGCCATTTCCAACCTGCTTTGGATCTCATCAGTGGCCCAGGCAGAGGAACAGGCATTGTTAATTCCAGCACCAAGAACAATGCCCGGGATTTATTAAGTGTTAAATGAGTGCATGAATGATAATGTCTGCTGAGCTAGAGATACTAGAGAGCAATTTAAAGAGATATAGGCAGAGAGAGGTGACCAAGGGGTTTTTGTATGTGTATAGGGAGTGGTAGAGGTGAGGTGACTGTGGTTGTTTTAACAACTACCAAGTTGCTATCAAGTAGTGGTAAGAAGCATGACTAAGTGGCTTTCCAGGGAACACATGAACTCAGTTGTCATCTGAACCTTTTTCTGAGCTCGTTTTTCAGAGCAATTGGCTTAATTTCTAAGCTTTTCTAAGATGGTCAATTTATGCACTTCAAGTTAAATTACACATTGATTATGGAAGTTTTTTCAGCTTTAAGGACCTGCCGTGACAATCTCAGGAAATATGGAATGAATGACATAAAAATAATTCTGAAAAATAAGGTCACTTTTAAAAAAATTCAATTATATACAGCAAACATCGATTGCACACTTACTATTATGTAAAGTACTGTGGATATAAGGCTGAAGAAGAGAGATCCTTCTTTTATGGAGTTTGCAGTCTAATCTGTGGTCATTACTTTTTGAACGCTCTTTAAAACTTTTCAAACATCTTTGAAATAGAAATGATTTATTCATATCTGATAGATAAAATCTTTCAAATTGTGGTTTAAATCCCCATATTCATAATTTTTCCTCCAGAAGCCATAGAAATCTAAATAATATTATTTTACTTTTAGAGAAGCACTAAAATATAAGGATTAAAATACTAAAATCTTAAGCAGGACTTCTGAGTCCAAATTCTACCTGCCTTCACTTGTGTCCTTTTCCACTTTTTTCTCCGCCTCCAGTAAGGGTGCCATTTCCATATCCAATTATGTCATTCATCAGCTAAAACCCCTCCATGACAAAGTGACTTTATCATAGTCACTTCTTCATTATGCAGTGGTAGCAAAACCAACCAGTTACATGTTACTCACAAGAGAGGCACTAAAAACAAAATGACTCAGAAAGTTTCAAAATAAAGAGAACAGAAATACACACTGAAATACTAACAATGGACACAGGTTTGCAATATTAAAAACAGGCTAAAAATTCAAGTAAAAATGTAATTTAAAAGAAGATATTATATTGATAAAGGGGTAAATACATGAAAAATTATCGGTCACAAATCTTTAAGTTCCTACTAACACAACAAGCAAAAAAATTTATAATTTTAGGAGCAAATTAATAAAACCACAAGCATAATGGGGACCAATAAATTACCTCTTTCAAAATTCGACCAATTAAGGTGAGATGTAAAGGAATAATGAATATGAATGGCACAATTAATTTTAGATATATAGTATATAAGATATATAATATGTATATGCATCCAACAAAAGCAGGTTCACATTATTTTTAAATATCCATGGAACAATGGAAAACTTGACAATGCATGAACAACAAAGAAAAATCACAATAAATCCTCAAAGCGGCAATTATATAGATCATATTCTGGCTGAGTTTTAATAAAATTAGAAACAAGAAAATAAAAACCAAGAAAGATCAGTTCATTTTAAAATTGAAAATGATCACCAAGAATAGTCTAGTAACTCAAGTAAATGAGATTTTTAGAAATAATAATGAGCATACCATACAAAAAACTATGTTTTGTGTCTTATTTTATGCATAACACTATCCATAGTCTTCAATTGCATTTATTAGAAAATAAAAAGAAAAGTGACTACATGGCATTTGGCACAGTTATTTATACTTTCTATCTACCCAATCCAAGTATCTAGAGACAATAGTTTAAATTATTATCTAAGTGTCTACAGACAATGATATATACAAATGGTATGCAATCTACCCGAGAACCTCCATCAAGCTTGGCATTAAATGACACTAGGAAGTGTGGAATGTGTGACAGAGTCATGGGGCTGACATGGGAGATAGCTTGAAAGTCTGTACACAGAGCAACTGGACATTTCGGTTCTTCTCCACTATGGGGCCAAGCAACTGGCTTGCCACAGCTACCCACATGACAACAAAGGTACATACTCCAGAGGACTTGAACCACTGAAGCCTAAGTCTTGAGAACATCAGAACAGTATAGAATAAGAGAGCAGGGGAGAAGAATGAGACCAAGAACAGGAAGACAGATTTCGTGACACTGCTCTTCAGAATGCCAGCAGCCAGAAAATTGGTTAACTCCAGTCTGTACTAAAAACTAAGGATATTAACATTTGAGGGTCCTTCAATAAAAATGGCATTTTATACTCTCTCCACCATTCAACTAACTTGCCTGTGTACAAAGAACTTCTAATCATCATTTTAATGTCTAAATCTTAAATATTATGGGAAACCCAATGATCTTTAAATGTTTTAGGAAATTCACCAAAACACACAGAAAATTATCCCAAAATATTTACAGAAGTATCAGGAAAAAATTTCAAAATAACTGTTATAACCTGAGAGATAAAACAATGTGTCGATAAATAATGAAAAGGTATAAACAGCGATAAGAAAGATCTCTTGGCAATAGAGAATATGCAATTTTGAATTTTAAATTTGGTAGAAGAATTAGAAGATAAGGTTAAGGAAATCTCATGGAAACTAAAATAAATAAAGAATGAATAAATAAACAAATATATGGAAGATGGAGGAAAAAAATGTGAGAATATTGGAGGAGTGATCCAAGAATGTGGAATCCCACTATTTGTGGCTATAGAGAGCAAACTGGGAAAATAGAGGGGAAGAAATTATAAAAAAAAAAAAAAATTACAAGAAAAACATTCAAAACAAAAGAGCACATCTACGGATTAAATGGGTTCATCAAAAGGTGGAAAAACCTCACACCGACATCCATCATTACAAAATCTCAAAATGTTATAGGTGAAAAGAAGATGCAAAAATAGGTTAAAAATAAGGAAATGGAAATGAGAATCATTAAACGTCTTAATTTCAATACTAGATGCTAGAAGATAGTGGAACAATGACTTTGGAAGTAAAGGAAAATGACTTTTAAACTAACCAGAGTATGCCTCTAGCCAGAGTATCTAGGCAGAGTATTCCTCTCCCTCCCTCTCCCTCTCCCTCTCCCTCTCCAGCTAAAATTGAGGTGTTTCAGAACTATAAGAAACTCCCATTCATAAAAAGAATTAGAGAATGTGTTTCATTAAAATAAGAAAGTAAATCAAAAAATAAAAACATGAGATCCAGGAAATATGGGATTTTATTGAAGAAAAAAAATGAAAAGAATCTTCTGGGCAACAGCTGTATAGTTGGCCTAGAAAACAACCAGTCCAGATAGAATAGGACACTGAAGAGCTGGGGTAGGGAAATCACCAGGATGGAAGAGGGGTTAAAATAATTTGTTGTGCTTTAGTGTTTGGAGAAAAATTAATAGTTTACACTTGGAGCATTTGGAAAATTATAGTTTTATATACAGAGGCTATTAAGTAACAGACAAAGATGAAACAAATATTAACTCCAAAACAAAAATAATGCACAAGAAACAAAAGATATATAGTTCAATAGCAAACTGTGTTTACGCAGTCATAATAAATACTGACTATAATTTAAAATAAATGATAAAATAAGAGAATGTTGGATTGTATGGAGTTTCTGTAATAGAGCAAGCATAACAGAAGTTAATAGATAACATCTAAAACTGATAAACTGATAAGTAGCAGTAGAAGTATTCTTCAGTGATAGGATAGTAATAGGACCAAATGAAATAGTAAAAGATATGACAGTGGTTCCCACTAAGGAACAGAACTGGAAAGTGTGAAGGAAGATTGTTGCTTTGTTTTTGTTATTATCAACTTTTTATTGATAATTGATTTTATAATTTTCTGCTTATATTATTTTATTAAAATTTTGTATTAATTTTAAAAAGAAAAATATGTGTATAACCACTAAAATAAAAAGCTAAGAAGATCAAAAAAATTAAAGAAAGTAGAAGAGGAGTATTAATCAAGATAAAACTAAACTGAAATAAAATAGTAAAAGCAGACTTAATAAAACAATAGTTCTTATAAAAGCTCAATGCAACAGTAAAATGTTGGGACTACATCAAATTAAAAGACTTCTGCACAGTAGAGAAAAAGATTAACAAAATGAAAAGGCAGACCAATGAATGGGAGAAAATACTTACAAATTATATATCTGATAAGGAGTTAATATCCAAAATGTATTTTAAAAATCTTGTACAACTCAATAGCAAAACAAAACAAAACAAAACAAAATAAATAACCCCACAAATGATCCAATTAAAAAATGAGCAGAACATCTGAATAGAAATTTTTCCAAAGAAGACATATAACATAAATGGCCAACAGGTACATAAAAGATGCTCAACATTACTAATCATCAGGGAAATATAAATCAAAATCACAGTGAGATATCACTTCATAGCTATTATCAAAAAGACAAGAAGTGAGCATTGGTGAGGATATGGAAAAAAGGAAACCTTTGGGCACTGTTGGTGGGGATGTAACTGGTGCAGCTACTATAGAAAACAGTATGAAATTTCCTCAAAAAATTATAAAGAGAATTACCATATGATCCATCAATTCTACTTCTGGGTATTTGTCTGAAGAAAATTAGAACACTAACTAGAAAAGATATATGTAACCCCATGTTCACTGCAGCAATATTTACAATAGCCAAGATATGGAAACAGCTTAAGTGTCCATTGATGGACGAATGAATAAAGAAACTGTGATATATACTATATATAATGGAATATATATAGCATAAAAAAGAATGAAATCTTGCCAGTTGCAACAATGTGGATGGACCTTGAGAGCATTATAGCTCAGTGAAATAAGCCAGACAGAGAAAGACAAATATTATATGGTCTCATTTACATGTGGAATCTAAAAAACAAAAACAACAACAAAAAAAAAAACAAGCTCAGAGATACAGAGAACAGATTGGTGGTTGCCAGAGACAGGGTGTGGGTGGTGAGAGAAATGGGTGAAGAAGGACAAAAGGTACTTTCAGTTATAAGATTTAAAAAAAGAAAGAAGAGAACAAATAAGCAATATTCACTATAATAAAGGGGTAATAACCACTAAAGCAGGAAATGAAAACAGAAAAAAAATTGCAAGAGGATAATAGAGGATAATTTATACATCTTGATACCAAAATATGTCAAATCTAGATAGATGCCATTTTAGCAAAACAAGGACTAGACATAAATAGGTCTGTAACATTGAAGAAACTGAACAGGTAACAATAACGTAAGTAAAAAGTCCAGACAATTTTCAGGTCAGATCATTTAAAGTCCAAGAGAGATGATTCTTATTATTATTCAAAAAAATTGTAAGCTAATCACACTTAGAAATATAATGTGAACATGCAAATAAAGCATTAACCAATCAAATTCAGTATTAAATGAAAAATAAATTTTCCTCATGCTCCAGTAAAAAATCTTAAACAAGGAGTTTAACAATAGTTCAAGATTAGAAAATTTATTAATGTAATCATTTCCATTTAAAAAAATAACATAATTATTACAATAAATGATTTTTAACATCTAGTTCTAACTCAAATTTTATTAAATTAATAAAAGTAATCTATTTAAAACCTTGAACAAACATTGTACTTCATAGTGAAAGAGTTTGAAACATCTCTATTTATATCAGATGTCTATTAATACAGGTAGTATTCAAGGTTATTTTTGAAGTTCTAGTCAGTCCTTGAGATAAATAAAAGAGACAAACACATCTATATAAATGGAAAGCTATACTTGATTCCCGGAAAAGGAGAACCAATAATAAATCAATTCTTCTCAAATTATTTTGTAAATTATTCACCAATCCCAATTAATAATTCTCAGTATCCACATGGTTAAATCCTTCACTTTCTTCAAGTTTTGCTCAAATGTTTTTTTCTTAATAAGCTTTTCCTGATCATCCTGTTCAAAAATTTAATCTGTTCCTCCACCCCACCATATCGACCAACTCTTCTACTTTTTTCTTTTTTCCTTAGCTTATGTGTCTTCTAATTATTAGATAATTATTTGTTGTGTTAATACTTATTGTTGGCCTTATCTCGATAGGAAATTAATGCCACTAGAGCAGGAATTGTTGTCTGTCTTATTCACTGGGTTATGCCCACTGCATTATGCTTGATGTGAAGTTGCTCAATAAATATTGCAAATATTTTTTTGACAGTCAACTGTCTTTTAACTCTATTTATGATATATTTGCCATATGAAAGTTAGTTTTCTGTTTTTTTGTTTAGTAGTAAAATCTACTTTCTTAGTCAATCCAGAATTACATAACAATCATTTACATTTTAGTCCAGTGGTTAAATCATTTTAAAAATAAAAACTAAATTGAATTCAAATAGAAAACTCAATGGTAATTTTTAAAACTGGAAAACTGAAAAATTCTTCTGGAAGAGTAAATGTGCTAGAAGGTCCAAGATGTTGTAAGGAAGACACAGAACTTGCTCAACAGATAAATTAAATGGTATGATAATGGTATAAAAATAGACAAAATAATTAATGGAGAAAAATAGAGAAACCAGAACCTGACTCATTTGCAAAGGGAATTGTGATTATGATTAAGGTACAGAAAAGATGAATAATTTAGTAAAATTATTGCTGAGATAAATGATTAGTCAGAAAAATTGTTATATCCCTTTCCTCACAAATACAAAAAGTTCCAGGTAAATTTGAAAATAAAATATGTTTTCAAAAACTATTAAAATACTAGGCCAAAACATATATTATATGATCTTGGCAAGAAAATCATGAAATTCTGAAATAATAAAGGTAAAATTGGATACATTTTGCTTAAACAAACAAACAAACAAACAAACAAATAAAACTTACTTCCACATGGCAAATACACTATAAAAAGACAGTTGACAGTCTGTCAAAAAATATTTGCAATCCAGCCTTTTGAGCAACGCTTCTCTTGCTCAGGCCCACTTCCACATCTGGAAGTATACTTTCCTTCCTAATAAAATTTTTCTACTGTAAAAAAAAAATATTGGCAATCCATATAAGACATGGGGTAAACATCAATACTACTTAATGAGCTTGGGAAAATTAGTAAGTAAAAATCCAACGACCCAACAGAAATAAAATTGCCAAAGGATGTTACAACAAAATAGATGTGTGAGCATGGTCTTTGGACCAAACTCAGCATTGAAAGCAGCCCGGGAAAAGCCATATGATAATCAGCTCATAATTATCAGCTGAGGGAACATATCTAAACCACAGAACATGACTCATCTGTGGGAAGCATTTTGTTAACACAGTGCCTGGAAAGGTACTAAAGATGTATAATATTAATGACGCAAAAATTTTTACCCTCACCGAAACCATGCTAAGATGCATTTCTCTGGTGAGTTCTATGGAAAAGGAAACCAGCTCTAGAGAACAAGACTAAGATTCTTAGTGCTTTTAGGTTTTCAGTTTCAGAAAGGTGTCTTTTAATCCTTCTATTTCCCATCAAAAACTGCTCACCAAAATTGTGATATATTGAGAGTGTAGGTGAAACGTCACTGGAGAATGCCACTGGCCAGAAAATTTTGGTTCTATTTTTAAAACCATAATGTATTACATCTGACTTTGGAAATGCTATAAGCTTCCTCAAACTTCTTATACATGTATTGATTTCCTCATCTGAAAAATGGCAACAGAGTACTTGCCCTGCCACCTGCATCCTGGTGCTGATGTGAATGCTGAATCATGAGACAGCAATTTAAAAATAAATTTAATTTGAAATAAAATTTGAAATAAGTATAATTTTTTAAAGACTGAAATGTGTAGTCTCTTGAAAAAGTTTGTAGAGAATAAAGAATATGTTGTTTTCTTGATTTGTGCACAGAAAAAAATAGAATAGAGAAAATTAAACTCATAAAATGGGTTGCTTTCCATTTTTATATTGTCTCTAAAATACTCTAATTTATATTCATTAAACCACGAAAAGAAGGCAGTCACTACATCCTCACTCCTCAATTCATATTTTACTTGGAAGGTGTAACTGGCTAAAGTGTGTTCCTCTGAAATTTATATGTTGAAGTCCTAACACCCAATACCTCAAAATGTGACCGTACTTGGACATAAGTTTATTTAAGAGGTAATCAGTTAAAAGGAGTTCATTAGAGTGGGCCCTAATTCAATATGATTAGTGTCCTTATTAAGAAGAGAAAATCTAATGACGGAGAATTTCGGGGGAAAGACCATGTGAGGACAAAGGAAGAGGACAGTCATTTAATCCCTATGCAAAAGGATAAAATCAGATGTTTATCTTATTCCAATCACAAAAATCGACTCGAAGTGGATTAAAGATTTAAAAGTAAGTCCTGCGACAATAAAATTTCTAGAAAACATAGGGGAAAATCTTCATGACATTGGTCTTAGCAATGATTTCTTGGATATGACACCAAAAGTATAAATAACAAATGCAAAAATAGACAAGTAGAACAACACCAAATTAAAAGCAAAGAAAATAATCAACAGAGTGGAAAGGCAAAATACAGATGAGAGAAGATACTTACAAACCATCTATCTGATAAGGGATTAATATCTAATATATATAAGGAACTCCGACTACTCAATAGCAAAAAATCAAGTAAACTGATTAAAAAATGGGCAAAAGACTTGAACAGACATTTCTCTGAAGAAGATATAAAACAATCAACAAGTATATAATATGAAGTATGGTAAATAAAAAGATGCTCAATATCACTAATCATTAGGGAAATGCAAATCAAAACCACAAAGAGATATCACCTCATACCTGTTAGATAGAATTATTAAAAAAGAAAGATAGCTATTATTAAAAAAGAAAGAAAGAAAGAAAGAAAGAAAGAATGAAAGAAAGAAAGAAAGAAAGAAAGAAAGAAAGAAAGGAAGGAAGGAAGGAAGGAAGGAAGGAAGTGCTCTATTGAAGGTCAATAATTTCTTTGTTGTAGATGGCATTCAAAGTATTCCGCCTAAAAAGTATGATGATCAAGAAGGTAGAAATAGAGAATAAGAAAGAAAGAAAGAAAGAAAGAAAGAAAGAAAGAAAAAAAGAAGGAAAGAAAGAAAGAAAGAAGGAAAGAAAAAGAAAAGAAATAACAAGTGTTGGTGAGGACGTAGAAAATGAGGCTGTAGGAAATCTTTGTGCATTGTTTGTGAGACTATAAATTGGTGCAGCCACTATGAAAAATAGTATGGAATCTCCTCAAAAAATTAAAAATAGAACTGTCATATGATCCAGCAGTTCCACTTTTGGGTAAACATTAAAAAAAATTGAAATCAGGATCTCAAAGAGATTATTTTACTCCTATATTCAATGCAGCATAATTCATTTTGGTCAAGATATGGAAGCAACCTAAATGTCCACTGACAAATGAGCAGATAAAAAAATGTGATGTGTCATGATGTATAAAAATATATATAAAGAATATATAAAGATATATATTTATATATAAATTGTATAAAATATAAAAAACATAAAGAAAATGTAATATGCATACAAAGAAATATTATGCAGGCTTAGAAAAAGGAGGAAATCCTCCTATATACAACAATATGGATGAATCTGGATAACACTGTGCTAAGAAAAATAAGCCAGTCACAGAAGGACAATTACTATACGATTCACTTATATGAGATATCTAAAATAGTCAAACTTATAGAAACAAAGAGTAGAACGGCAGTTGCCAAGAGCTGGCAGGAAAGGGAAATAGGGAGTTGCTATTCAATGGGTGTAGTTTCAGTTATTCAAGATGAACAAGTTCTAGAGATCCTCTGGATGACATTTTGCTTTTAATTAACAATACTGTGTTGTGCACTTACAAATTTGTCAGGAAGATAGATCATGTTATGTGTTCTAACTACAATTAAAATTTTTTTAATGTAAAAGAAAAAAAGAAGATAGCCATCTATAAACTCAGTACAGTGGACTCAAGAAATGAGCTTTACTGACAACTTGAACTCGGACTTCTAGAGGTTGTGGGGAAATAAAGTTGTGTTGTTTAAGATACTCAGTCTGTGGTACTTCGTTACAGCAGCCCTAGTGAACTAGTACGCAAGAATCCTTGTTGTTAGTCTGTTTTTCCCGACAAAACTGAAACTGCATGAACAGGGCAATGATGTGACTGTTTTACAGAATTAGGAAAATTGTTCTTTCTTTACTAAAAACTAGATTCACACCTTCAAATGGACATTCTGAGTCCAGGATGCGTAATTTCTGATTAATTGGAGGTGAAAAATAGAGACTATATTACTCAGTTGGTGGTAACGTTTTCTATACTTACATGTTCTGATTAAGCACACTCATGGGCTTGGCATATTTTCTTCAATAATCAGCTGTACATGCACCATTAATAAATAAGTGACATGTAGAGAGGTGACAGTGGTACAAGTCAGAAATAGGCCATCTAGGCCCTCGGCAGCGGTGAGGGGAGGTACGGGAGACATGAAAGCACGAGGCTTTGATAAGTCTAACTGAGGTGGTGACAATAACCATTCCATGGCCTAACACCACAGAATCCTTTCACATGGACCAAGTTGAACTTGAAATATGTAATCTTCGAATGAGTTCTAGATTGTTGGCTGGGAAGAATGTCTGTAACAGTGCTCTTCAAATTTAATGTCCTTATGAATTACCAGGGGATCTTGTTAAAACACAGATCTGATCAGGCAAGTCTGGGGGAGGGCATAAGATTTTGCATTTCTCACAAGTTTCCAGGTAAGTCCAATGCTGTTGGTTTGGGGACAGTACTTGGAGTAGAACTTGTAGTACTCAAAGAACAAAAGGGAAAAAAGGTAGATCTTAGAGGCATTAGAAGGAAATCTAGAGCCACTTGGCCTCATTTTGAGGTTAAAGAAATACGAATTAAAATAACCAGATAGATGTCTCGCTTGTCCATTTGGCAAAGCTCTGGAGATTTGATGATACATGGTAGGGGAGAACATGGAGCTCTCTTATGTGTCAATGGCTGGAATGCTAATAACTACAATTTCGATGTGGGACTTTGGCCCTTGCTATTAAAAGGGACATAATTTTGAACGCAGTTTTTCGCTTCTGCAAATATATCCTACAGATTTACTCACATTTGTGAAAAACAAAAACAAAAACAAAAACGTAGCCTACACTTTCTGTAAAAGGAACATAAGTGTGGGTATATTTATATGCTAGAACATGAATAAAATATCTCTGGAAATTTACGAAAGAAAGAAATATCAGCATAACCTCTGACAGAGGAGTGTTCATGGAACCAGGAGTTTGGGCTGAAAGACTTACTTCTCACCTTTGTACTTACTGGGTGATTTTATTTTTCATGTTCATGAATTAATGTTTTTAGTTTAAAAAAGGGAGTAGGGGAGATAATTTAGAAAGGCTCATGAAGTCAGAGAGAGCAGTAGGACCAAGAGGGTGACATTGCTTCCTTCTCCTTCTGAAGTTCAGATCATGGAAACAGCCATCATTGTCTGCTCATTACAATGTTGCCTACCAGTTTCAGGGGTCCCTCATTACCGCCTGCACTGGGCTTTTAGCCCTGTGGGTCATTCAGAAGTCATTTTGTACTTCT
>NW_006431210.1:3303794-3336743 GCF_000325575.1 Pteropus alecto
AATGAACTACAGCTGGAACATCATCAGGTACCAAAGCAAGCGTAAAACGTAGACTCACTGTCTTTCTGAATCTCTTTGTCTCTGTCTCTGTTTCTGTCTCTGTCTCTTATTCTCTATGTATGTCGACATTTTCACTCTAGACTCTGCATTTTTTTTTCTAGCTCTGCTACTTACAGTTATGTCCTGCTCTAACTTGGAACCCATTCTCCATCTCGTAGCCCTAACTCTGCTTCATATATAGTCTTTCAATTTCTGATTCTGATTTTTGGCTCTCCCAGTATTGCCTCATTCCAGTTTCAGAGAGATGAACTCTGATTGAACCAGTTTGACCATATTATGACTCACTGGCTGCCTGACATGGTTGTTTCTCCCTTGTCCCATGGCCTGGGAAAGCAGTATGTTTCTTACATCCTCTTCAGGGATTGCTGGTCTGCTGTTTCATATGAAAAGTGTTTTAAATGGAGTAGACACCATAACTGACAATTCTAATGCAGATCTTTTTCTCCAAACCCATTTCTTTTGTGGAGAACCCAGGCTTACCATGCATGGATAAACGCAATTTGCTTATTAGCAATTCTCTAGTCTTCCGTGGCATGTCGCTTTTTATCTTTCTGTTCATAAAACCGACTATTTTTCCCCAAACTGCCCTACTCACACCCGTCCTGGACTGCCTCTTGTGTGTAGTAGTTCTGCAACAGGCTGCATTCATATACTAAATAACTACTCTGAGGCTCTGTCTTTCAAAAGCCTCAGGTCTGCGGCCATCTTGCATAGGCTGGCCCAGTGGCCCAGGATTAGTCTTCTTGTGACTCCTCTGAGCGCCCATTCCACTCACAGGCCACAGGCACAATGAGGAAGGTATCACTTTTCCATTTACTAAAAGATTGACAAATGCAGACAGGATCACACCCCAGAGGCTGAGAGACAGCACTCCTGTAAATTCCTGAGAGAAAAACAAATTGTTTTTAGTTTTTTTTCAGCTGTGGTTCTTCATAACTACTAGCTTAGCAAAGTACAGAAACTAAGGAAATAGAGTTTTTCAGCTAGATGTTTTTCAATACAGCATCTGATCAAAACAATATATATATTGTTTAGTCCAAAGTAACTGTATACTTTTTGCTTAATTCTTTCTGATTTACAACCCACTGCCTGATTCTGATTTTCTGCAGAGAAATCAGACTGGGGGTTACAGATCTGCAGAGTCCAGTGCTCAGAGTAGCATCTTTAGTTTCTCCTTTACCCGAAAAAAGAATTAAAAAGCTTTGTATAAAAGTGATGCCCGTTCTCTCTATATTAATGCTGTTGGCATCTCTGCCATCATGTCCCACAGCATCTGTTTAATGTTCTCAAAAAATGAGGGATTCTCAATGAATGAAGACTTTGGCTATTTGCATGACTACCTAGGTGAGGCTCTTGAATGAGCTGTCTGTGTTCTGTGTTCTTGTTAATCACATTTCTTCTGGCCCTAATGCTACCAACTTTTTCATTGCAAATCTTCTCTCCTTGCTTGGTGGTTTTAAAATGATTTTTAAAATAAAATATTAGTGTTTAGATAGGTGGTAGCACAAGATGCAGCATAGGATCCAATTAGCTTTTAATCAAAGCTAGGCAAGGGTTCAACTGAGTTTTGAAATATCAGAAATATCAGTGATATTCATGTCCCTCCAGGCAGGAGAAAGGCGATTTCAGCTTGGGCTCCTAACAGATAGCCAGTCTAACTGGCAGAAACCCAAAAAGCAGAGGAGATAGGCAGCATGCAATGAAAAGCGTTTGGGGAAAGCAAGGCTATTTCACAAAGAAAACGGTCAACCTATCGGTCTTTTTTTTTTCCTAACTTTTGCCTGTCTCTGAGAACTAATTACTTAGCCAGCCATGCTAGCTGCAAAGAGAAATCCTGTGACTAGAGCACGGTCACCTCTCCTTTCTGTCCTACAATGTAAATATGGAGAAATCTAGATTTAAATGTTAATTCCTTGTCAATACAAGAAGATCATAATGTTAAATGCCACTGTCCAAAAGAAAGCTCAAAGTTCTAAAGTTAATACAAGCAGTAATAATGACTAAAAATTTCAATGACGTCTGAGCAAGTTAAAGCTTAATCTATATACCTGTGGGTTGGTGTGCTGGTAGCTCTTTTCCAAACTTCTAAAAAGGAGCTAGATTTAAAAAATAATAATTTTAACACTTTTTCACCAGTCCTTTCCCTTTCTCCCTCCTCAGTCTTCAATCTTTATTTTTCGTTGATGTGGTTGTTGTTCTGTTTTTAACTTTTCCTTATCTTGGTGATTTTTTTTTTTCTTTTTCTCTGAATTGCCCTGAAGAGAAATATATCAATGGAAAGACACAAAGACATCGAAACAGAAGCCAGAAAACTATCTTGGACTTGGAAAGAGAGTATTGACTGAAACCAAGGAGGGTGCTGGGGACACAGCGGGCTCTCTGAGAGGACAATCGATAATGATAACAGAGTCTGACCTGGCTGGGATTTGGTTAATGAAATACTCCCCACCCCACAGCTACAGGAAGAAGATGAATTGGAAATGGTAGCTCACTGCAGGTTATTCTGTCCTAAGTGTTTCTCCTTATTCAACCTTTAAAAGGAAAGGATGCCTACTTACTTGGATAGGACTCTTTTGAGTTCCTGTCCCACTGGCAACTCAGAGTACTTGAACCTAATAAGGCCTCCAAGGTCCAAGTATCACTGAATTTGGCCAAAAAACAAATTGCATGAGAATCTCATTTGTGTAAGTTTCAGATTCAGGGGCACACAGAGAAAGGGTTCCAAACTGCCATCTGGGTGGGTGAGATGAATATGTCTTACGGTAGCGGTATCATTAATTTAATTGCCATGGGTGGGTGGTGGTAGTAGAGAAATAAGCATCAGCGGTTGGAGAGAAGTGGTGCAGAAAAGGCCCCATCTTTGGTGTTAGGAGGATGGATTTTAGAGCCATCTCATTTTAGTTAAGTGCTTTCATTTAACATAAAATCATGTAACAACTGCGATACATTCCAAAATATCTTCGAATTCCTTTCTAGCTTTTTTTTATACCATCACACTGATCCACAGGGCCAGGAATGCTCAAAGAATGATGTTATAGGGTTATCATATGGGCGGAGGGGAAGCTGGAAACAGTTACTTATCTCTAACTCACGCCTTCACATGCCAGCAAATGACATGTGAGTATTTTATATGAGATTTCTGATGTTTCTCCTTTCATATATTTTAGTCTATTTGTTAGTTATGGGATATCTTTTCTTCCTTTTTCCATCTCCTACACATAGTTACCACCTCAATTGTTTTTTCTCACCAACTATGCCCTCATGTGACCCCCACGCACGGTGTGAAAATGAACAAGCACTTACACAGCAGGTAAATTCCATCATGGTTGGAGGGAGATTTTGTACCTAATTTCTTCTTGAGTGTTCTATTAATAATAATACAAATTAATTTCCTTTCCAGTATTTTCTCTTCCTTAAGCTTCTAGAAGTAGCTGTGACTAGCAAAGATCGAAAGGAAAATACAGTCTCAGTGTATAATTTTAAGATTTAAGGTTTTCCAAGAATTGTTTTCATCATTAATGGTGGGTGTCTTGTAAAGTGGGGAAAAGATTCTAAAAGTGGGTCTCTGAAAAAGTTAAAGTGTATTTGTTTGCTGAATATTTACTGAACATTTATTGTGTGTAGAGTACTGTAATAGGCACTATGGAGAAATATGAAAAAATATATACGTGGCAGTGGTAGAGGCTTCTAGTTTTCTATTTAATATCCCTTTAATCATTTTTGTCACATCCAACCATTAGCAAATTATGTCAGCACTATCTTCTTCAAAATAGATATGAAATCTGATTCCTGGGCCATCATCATCTTTTACTTGGCTTATTGCAACATCTTCCTAACTGGCCTCCACTCCACCTTGGTCTCCCTACTTCTATTCTCTATGAAGAGCTAGAGTGATTCTTTCAAATCAAGCTGCCTTATGGTCTATTCTTAAATCTTACCAGTGACTTCCCAAGGGTAGTCAGATAAGCAGAGGCTGCTGAGAGAGGCTGGAGTAGGGAGGTCGGGATGAGTTTCTAAGGGAAGATGAAGAGCCTGGTCTCAGATATATATAATTCAGTATGTCAGACGAATACCTACCTAGAGCCGTCTGGCAGATGATTAGAGATGCAGAAGTAGGACTTGGAAAAGAAGTCAGGGTGGAAGAATTAGATGGATGAGACACTCCCAGAGAGGAGATACAGGAAGCTATGTTAATAATAGTCCTGGAAGCTGTAGACAGTTGAAATTTCAGGTGGAAGAAGATTTAGTAAAAGCAATAGACAAGGACCAACAAGAAAGCTGGTAGAGACCCAGAAAATTAAGGAATGCCAACAGAGAATGGTTTCAAGAATTAGGGGGTGGACAATTATGTTCAAAACAAAACAACAGTTTAAAAACACTAAAAGCTAAAGCAAATCAGAACTTAAAAAAGAGGTCTGAGTTTGGCAATGTGTTTACTAGGGAGCTTTATGAGTGCCGCTTTAGTGGTGAGCAAAGACTACCAGGGGTAAAGGAGAAGACAGGGTTAGGGTAAAGTGCATGACTTGAAGAGTTTGGCAATAAGAGAGACATAGCTTGATAGGCAACAGTTTTATGTCTTTAAAAGAGAAGAATTTGTTTATATGTGAAGGTAAAGTTAAATAAATCAGTACAAAGAGATGCTGTGAAAAAGGAAGATTAATGTGGAAAGAACTTATAAAAGAACATCTTTTTTTTTGAGTCTATAGAAAATGTTAAGGGATCAGAAGTAGATGTATTTTCAAGATAAACATAATGGATCTCTTTTGGAAAGATATTGATTTACGCAGAAGTAAGAGGCAGACATCTGCTGAGAACTGAGCTAAAGAGAAATGAAATTCGATGAAGAAGGGTAGAGAAGTTTTCTAAGGCTAGTTGAGGAGTGCGTTTTGGCAAATATTTTAGTGTTGAAGTTACTGTATAGTTTGTGGTGACTATGATGCATGTAAAAAGATAAGAAAAGTTTCTTCAGTTTGAAACAGGAAATCCAGTTGAAGTTCAAATCGGGAGTAAAATTAAGCTGAAGCTCTTAATTTCATCAATTTAGAGTTATTTAGAGATCAGGAAAATGTAACCTCAGAGGAAGTACTAGAACAACCCGATGCTCTCTTTGTTTTCACTTCCTCAAAACCTTTCTAGATGTGAAGAACTTTCCAAATTAACAGATTACTTAGTCCATGAGGCTGAAGGTATCACAGCCAAAAATCAGTGAACTCAAGCAGTCTGCATAAAGTATAGGTTAGAGGAAGTAACTGCCAGAGGACAGGTAATTCATGTCCAGCTGGGTTCCAAGTAGTGATGAAACTAAAATATAGGTTCCCTGAAAGCAGGCACTTGGCTTTACTGCTACATTCCCAGCACTTAGAATAGTGCAAGGCACACAGAAAGTACTCAATGAGTATTTGTTGGCTGAATACATGAACAAGGGCTGTATCATGCATTTTCTCTGTGCAAACAACTAGCAATTTTTAGAATTGCTGTTCAACTTAAGAAGTTTGCTTTTGTCTCATTGCAATACCAGTTAAACTACACACACAAACACACACACTTTTGTGTATTCTATACATGTCCTTAAAGTACCCAGATGATCTCTTCTTGAAATGACGATCCTAGGTACTCTTTGGTATTTCTGACTTAGTGATTCTGGGTGACTGTGGTTTGCGTAGTTCCTGAATTTCAGCTCATGAGCACAGAGCTTAAAGATTTGGAGAAGAAGCTGTAGAGTGGAGAAGCTTAAGAAGCAACTCAATACCAAAATGAAGACTTGAAGATAACAAAATAAATGTAAAGATCACCTACAATTCCATTCACTGTAACTGCTATACTACAATGTAATCATATATATTGTCTTACAACTTTTTTGTTAACTTAATAACATCCTGGCCATATTTCCAGGTCTGTAAATGTAGATCTACCACATTATTTTGTAATGGTGTTGTTTCATCATATAAGCGTACCATAATTTATTTAGACATTCTGTTATTGATGGGCATTTTAATAGTTTCAGTTACAATCTCTGTTGCAGTGAATGTGCTTGTATGTATATCTTTATGTACTTGTGATATTATTACTTTAGGATGGGTTCCTAAAGTTAGATTTGTTGCTGCTAACTTTTCCCTTAAGATATTACACCTATAAGTCCTTAGCAACCAGAATGCTTCTTTTGCAGAACTTTTGCTTGCATTGGCTTTTAGTAATCTTTTTAATTTTTGTCACTGATAAGCAAAATGACTTCTGACTGCTTTTTAATTTGCATTTCATTAGTTATTGCCAAGCTTTACCATCTTTTTCTATGTCTATTGGCCATTTGTATTTATTTTTATGTGAATTGCCTCTTCAGATCCATTTTTCAATTTTCTATTAGATTGACTTTATCATTTTATATAAACTCATTTTGTACTTTGATTAACATTTTATTCGTAATACATTACAAATATTTTCTCCTAGTCTGCCACTTTTATTTTTATTTATTCTTTGCTTTAATAAAGTTCTTAATATTTATACAGTTATATTGTTTTTTGCTTTGAGATTTTAAATTTTAAACACTAAACCCCAAGCTTAGAAAAATATTTCCCATACATTTTCTTCTAATACTTGTATTATTTTATTTTTGTATTTATATCTCTAATCCAGATAAAATTTATTTTGTACATAAGCCAGCATTTAACTATTTCCTTATATAAGGATATCCAGTTGCTTTCATACAATTTTGCCTTGATTCATTTTGCCCTAGAATTTAAAATACTATCATTAGTACATATTAAATTTCCACTTGTTTTGGGGTTTCTCTAGATTCTGCTCCTGTAATTGGTTTTAGTAGGGGAAATCTCATTATAATTCATTTTCAAAGCTATCTTGATTATTCTCACTCATTTATTTTTCCAGGGGGACTCTAGAATCAATTTTCAAGTTAAAAAATCAAACACACCTATGAAGCGATTGGGACTTGTATTGAATTATACTATATATATATGTAGTATTTCCATTTGGTACATGGCGTCTCTCTCCATTTATTCAGACATTGTTTCATGCCTTTCAATACAATTTTAGAGGTGTTTTTTAGGTGTTCTAATATTTTTGCTGCCCTTTTTGACATCATTTAATACAATAACATTTTCTCATTTAATATCCTAAGGACCTAAAAATGCATCGATAAATTTTTTAAATGTTGAATCATCTTTGAAACAAGTGTTATTTTAATTTATTTTCGATATCTGATTTCCCAATATTTTGTTAAGAATTTTTGTATGTATATAAGTATGTGATAACTCACTAGTGTTTTTCTTTTAGTGTTGTTATTTTTAGCTTTGTGGTGAGCATTGTGTTGGCCTTATAGTCTAAATAACATAGAAAGTGCCTGTTCTGGTAAATTAGGTATATTCTGAGTCTGGTATCCTTAAATGATAGATCTTTGACGAACTTTTCAATTTCTTCTGGATTAGTCTACTTGGCTTTTCTAACTTTTCTTGAGTTTTTGTTTTTGTTTTACATTTTATTTTGACTATATGTCATATATTCAATCCTGATTTTCAAATTTTGGTAAAATAAATTTAAAATAATTACTTAAAATTATTGGGAACTATGCCATAACTGCTGTAATTCTTTTCTAGTTCATTCCTAATCTAGCAATTTTTTTGTTTTTCTTTTTCATGGTCTTACTTAGTATATCAGGTATTTACCCATTATATTCAGGTATTTTTTAAAAAGTTTTAGTTTCATTTATCATTTTTACTTATATTTTTATTCTTTATTTAATTTTAGCTTTTAAATTAATTCTTTCCTTCTATATATATATATTTTTTGGTTCATTTTGTATTCTCTTCCTTCTATTTCTAGTTTGCTGAGGCTTGTAAATGACAATTTTATCAATAGCTTTTTCTGCACCTATTGTGATGACTGTATGATTTAATTTTTTTTGTGTGTTAATATGGTATTAAACCAACATGGCCCAAGAATAGCCATGATGTATTATCCTTTTTAAATATTGTTGAATTTAATTTGCTAAAAAAATTTTAAAGAAAGTTTCCTTCTATGTTCTTTGGAATATTAATCTGTATTTTTTTTTTTTTAATAATATCTTTGATTTAGTATCAGAGTAATGCTGGCTTCATAGAATGAATAGGAAAGTATTTTCTCCTCTTGAATTTCTGGAAAAATGTGTGTAGAATTGATGTTATTTCATTTTTAAATGTTTGAAGGTATTCATTAATGAAGTCATTTGGCCTGAGTTTTCTTAGTGGAATGTTTGTTACATGAATATGTAAGTCAGTCTTTAAACAGCGGTATGAAGTTTGTGCTTTTTTTCTCATTTTTAGACAAAATAACTGAAACTTAGAGAAGTTAAGTAACTTGCCAAAAAAACCCCACATACCTAGTAAATAATAAAATAAGGCTTTAAACTTATATCTTTCTTACTTTGGATCAGAATACTTTAGCCACATATCGATTGTCAATATTTTATTCTAGTAATAGGCATTTGAGTAAAAAGTGTAGTTTTTAATTTATCTATTTATTCATCCATTCATTTCTTGCTATTATTCAACAAGAATCTTAACTACTTGCCATGAGGCCTTATTATTATGTGTCAGGCTTGGTGTTCTAGCCATGCTAATAGAGACCCAACAATAGAGATGGGTATAAAGGATAAGTTATCAAGGATTAGTGTAAATGTCTCCTGTACATTCAGAGAGAGATTTTCTGCATAGATCCTCAGGAATGCTTACCTTTGCTGGTATTACAGTATTTTGAGCCTCTTCTCCCCTATCTCTCTCCAGCACTACCTTCTTACCCCAAATCACATCATTCCATATATCCTTGTGCTTAAGAAACTTTTTACCTGGATGCCAGTTCAGATTAAAATCCAAAAAATTATACCATTCCTTTACAAGTAAACATAGAAACAATCTTAGACTCTGTAAGCCTGTTGCCAAGGCTAGGCAAACCAAAATTCTCTGATGTGGAATTTCCAAGAAGTAGTTAAAACTAAGCCTACATGATTTCCTTAACAATCAAAAAGACAACCTTACTCGCAACCCTCCCCCACCCCCATGCTTTTTGGTTTCTCACGAACAGTCCTGAAATATTATAGCTTTACGAATGTCCTGGCATATATTTTCTTTTTTCTTTTGCTCTGTAAGGTAAAAATAGAATGAAATCATCTGCGGAGCGGCAAGATTATATATTTTTCTCAATTATATATTTTTCTTTTACTTGAAACCACATGTTGCTTTACTTTGAATATTTTTCAGTTGGGTTAAAGGAGGACAGAGTTGAAAATATTCTTACACTTAAAAAATAGTTGTTGCCGGGAGGGTTTTTCCCAGTCTGAAAAATAATGCAGTGTGCCTCCAAAGTAACAAAGTATCACAAGAACTGGAAGCCAAGAGGCTAAAAACAAACAAAAAAACCTCAATCCTAACATTTACTTAGATATATGTCAATGTTTGGTGGAAAAAAATTAAACTTACATCTGTCACAGCTGTCTAGATCAACATCATATGATAAATGCTTTAATAGGTTGAACTGGAAAACAGGACCCAGACAGAGATAGTATTGAGCTGTTATCCAATGATTCTTTGAATTATCAAAAATTTGGCTTTAAGTTTTAAAATCTGCTGTCAAATATCCTGATTAAAATACTAGATAATCAGATGGTGATATACACAATTTTTAAATATAAAGAGTGCTGAAAAAAATTTTTAGTCCATGAAATCATATTACAAATGAGAAAAGTGAAGCACGAAATGTCTAATTAATTTAGGCAATATCCAATTTTTAGGTAGTACTACAACTGGGATCAGAACTTAGGTCCCACAACTGACCAAAAATATTTTCTTCATAGCACACAGTATTTATACAGGTAAGAAATGTGGGAGGGTAAAAAAACAAAACTTCAAACCAAACCGAGTCTCTCTTTAGTTCTGCATATATCTAAAGACTCTTAAACCTGCCATACTTCAATAAACATACAGAACTTTTACTGAGTAATAAAAACTGTAGTATATGGCAAACTTGAAAAGATATGCAAAATCAGGACATAATAGCTGACCCTTTTGAGGATTCAATGAGATAATACATATAAGGCACTTAACATAGACTTTGGTTCCTTTGTAGAACTAATAAATACAAACACTACCTGGAATATATAGGCAGACAATTAATATTTATTTTATCAATGAATATTTATTTCTCTTCTTATTAAAGGCTCCTTCTGGAATATTTCAGCTATGTCGATAATAAAGGAAGATGTACCCCAAGTGAGTGCATGTCTGTAGGGAAGAATGTATCCCCAGGACTGTCAGCTCACTAACCTGGATTGTCTACTTTTAGCTACTCAGTGGTTGTAGACCAGGCTAAGCTCTCTCCACTGATGGAAAAGGCAATTGGACTCCTATTTGGTGTTATGGTGGAGACTGCTAGAAGCTGTTCTATCGCATAACTATCTCATGTGCTGTTTAGCAACAGGGATATGTTCTGAGAAGTGCATTGTTAGGCAATTTTGTCATTGTGCGAATATCGTAGAGTACTCTTACATAAACCTAGATGGTACACAAACCTAGGCTATTTGGTATATAGCCTATTGCTCCTGGGCTACAGGAGTATTGGTTTCATCCAGCAGCTCAAGCATCAACAAGTTACACTAGGTTCTTTCTACAAAATAAGTGCTACTACAAATCCAACTTTCATGGGTGGAGAAAGTTTCTCATAAATTTTTTCTCCTTTCTCTCTGTTCTCCTGGCCATCAATTTGACCGCTACCATTGCCCTGTTGGCAGGACTTAGATACATAGCAGGAATTTGGTAAATTCTAGGTACCCATCAGCAACTGCACTGTAATATATACTTAGAATTAAAGAGCAAAGTCGGTCACTAACTAAAAGAAACAGGAAAGTAGCTATGATATGATGCTTGCTTGAGTAGGACACTGGTAGAGAGTGGTTGCTACTGAGAAATGATATGACAGTGTGGATAGCTGTTCTAAAGTCTACTAGGTCAATTACATCATTTGTAGCAAACAGAGCTATAAAGCAAGAAATCAGTCCTGATGATGTTGGATAACAATACCGTATAAACCAGCAATAATCAAGGATTATGCTCACCATACAAAACCTGATTTGAGGGTTTTACCTGACTTGACCAAAAAGTTGTCAAGGAGAAAGTATCACGGAGGTTATAATAATAAGTGAGTTACAAAATTATTTTAACTTTAATAAATTTTTATTTTGAGGTCATTGTAGATTCATATGCAGTTTTAAGAAATAGTACAGAGACATCCCATGTAGCCTTTATCCAGTTCTCCTCAATGGTAACTACTTGCAAAGCTATAGTATAATATCACAACCAGGATGTTGACATCGATACTGTCAAAATACAGAATAGTTCCATTATCACATAGATCCCTTGCTATCTTTTTATAGTTACACTCACCTCCTTTCTGTCCCCATTCCTTCCTTAACCCATGGAAACCACTAATCTGTTCTCCATTTCTATAATTTTATTAATTCAAAATGTTACATAAATGGAAATGTATGGTATGTAAACTTTTTGGATAGCTTCCCCCCCGCCCCCCCACTCAGTACAGTTCTCTGGATTTTCATCCACGTCATTGGGTAAACTGAGAGTTCATTTCTATTTATTGCTGAACAGTATTCCTTGGTATACATGTTTCACAGTTAAGTTTAACCATATACCCATTGAAGGACATATGAGTTGTTTCCTGTTTGGAGTTATTATGAATAAAGCTGCTATAAATATTCATGCATAAATTTTTATGTGAACACAGATAATTGCCCAGGTGTGCAATTGCTGGGTTGTACAAGTTTAGTTTTTTAAAGAAACCACTAAACCATTTTCCAGAGTAACTAAACAATTTTACATCCCTATCAGCAATGTATGAGTCATTTAGTTTCTTCACGTTCTTCCAGCATTTAGCATTGTCACTATATTTTAACTATTCTGACTTTATGTAGTGATATCTCATTGTGGCTTTAATTTGCATTTCCCTAATGGCTAATAATGTTGAACATCTTTTCATGTGCTTATTTGCCATCTGTATATCTGGTGAAACGTCTCTTCATGCCTTTTTCTAATGTTCTAATTGGATTGTTTGCTTTTTCACTGATGAGTTTTGAAAGTAATTTATATATTTAAGATGCTAGCCTTTGTCAGATGTGTGATTTGCAAATATATTCTCCTAAACTCTAGCTTGTCTTTTCATTCTCTTAACATAGATTTTATTGAGCAAAAGCTTTTAATTCTGACGAGGTCAAATTTATAAATTTTTCTCTTTTTGGATTATGCTTTTGGTGTCAAGTTAAAGAACTCCTCCTGCTCTTAGATCCCAAAGATTTTCTCCCATTTTATTCCTAAAAGTTGTATGGCTTTACTTTTAAGTCTATTATACATTTTGAGTTAATTTTTTAAGGTGTAAGGCTTAGATAAATGTTCTTTTTTTTTTTTTTTAATCTTTGGATATCCAGCCACCCAGCACCACTGCTGAAAAGGCTAAACTTCTTCTATTAATTTGCTCTTTCACCTTTGAAAAAGCCCAATTTGGCATTTTTGTGTGGGTTCTATTCTATTTCTGGGTTCTCTATTCTGTTGCATTGATCGATGCATCTATCCCTTTACACAGTCTTGATTACTGTGGCTCCCTAATGTGTTTATATTGGATAGATTGTTTCCTCCCACTTTATTTTTCTATGTC
Organism: Pteropus alecto; assembly: GCF_000325575.1. Classification (NCBI taxonomy): domain Eukaryota; kingdom Metazoa; phylum Chordata; class Mammalia; order Chiroptera; family Pteropodidae; genus Pteropus; species Pteropus alecto. The sequence continues at coordinate 3,316,557 of NW_006431210.1, forward strand.
AAGATTTTTAGTTATTTTATGGCATGTGCTTTTCTTTTTTTCTTTTTCTTTATTTTTTAGTTTTATACTAGTTTCAGATATGTAGTATCATGGCCAGACATTTGTATATATACAAAGTGATCCCTGCAATTACTCTAGCACCCATCTGGCACTGCACACAGCCACTGCAATAATATTGACTATATTTTCTATGCTGTATTCTACATCCTCGTGACTGTTTTGTAACTACTAGTTTGTCCTTCTTCATCCCTTTAGATGGCATGTGCTTTTCCATATAAATTTTAGAATAAGTTTGTCTATATCTGCAAAAAAATATTGCTGGAATTTTAATGTGAATTATGTTAAATCTGTATATTAGTTTGGAGAGAATTGACATCTTTAGTATATTGAGCCTTCTAATCCATGAACAGGGTATGTTCTCCGTTACTTAAGTTTTAAACATTCTTCGTTCATCAGAATTTTGTAATTTTCAGTATACAGATCCTATACATGTTTTGTTTCATTTATAGCTGAGTATTTCATCTCCTTTAATTCTACTGGTTATAAATGGTATTGTTTTTAATTTTGCTTTCTACATGTTTGTTGTTAATATATAAAAATGCAATTGATTTTTGTATGTGGATCTTGTAAATTGATTTTTTAAGAAGTAATGGTATTTAACGAATATGTATTAGTATTCCACTCTGTGTAAATCACATCATATTATGGGGAATATTGAAGTATAGTTAATCACTACTTATATTTTGATTGTTTTATACCACTCAATATACCCCTCTCAGAGGTTCAAGAAGTGAAAAATATAAGATATAACTCGAGTCCATAGATTAAACAACATACTTGAAGAAAAGCACTGATGAGAAGTTTTGCAAATGGATAAGAAGAAACTATTGGATAAAATAAGCCTGAAGAATACATCAGGGCGGAAAGTTCCCAGGCCTAGGATTCTGAATATGTGGGTTCTAATTGCCCTCTAGATTTTTTCTGTGGCTCAGGCAAGCTTCTGAAGGACTTTCTCATCAATAAATGGTTCGTATCACATGTCTTTTTTTCCCCATCAACATATTTTAGAATCCAATGAGATCATACTAGTGGACATGCTTTTGAAACAGAAATACTATACCAGCATAAGGTTAGAAAATGTTCTCTTTTCCAGTGATTTAAATAATTAAGAGCTATTTTCCACTTGGAAGATGCTTTTAAGTTTTAGCATAAAGGTGAGATATGTCTGATCAAGGTAGTCTGTCTACAAACAGCCATGTTTCTGGGGAACAGGAGTTAATTACATCACACCATGTATGAATGAGTGCCCCTTCCATCCAGGCCAACTGGGCATTATTACAAGTGAGTAATTGCACTGCCTTTCATCACTCGCCTAAATCATTAGAACACAAGATTATTAAACCAAGACCCTACCAATTTAGCTGCTCAAGGATGGAGTCTATTAGACCATCTGCTACCTTATCAACACCAGACACAGCAAGTCCAGGCAACTTTATGCCCAACATGTAGCATCTTACTGCTTCCAACTGATCCATATACTATTTTTAAGTGATGGTTATTTAATTGCTAGAGCTAACAAGCAATCCAACAACTGTCCTCAGCTGTTAGTAAGATTTGCCAGAAGTGCACTGTTTGGTTCAGAAAGAACCATAGCACAACATAAGGTTATTTCAAATCTTGTTGTTCAAGATAGAGTCTGAAAAACTATTTCAGGAAGGAACAAGTGTTAAAGACACAGAATTGTGACCTCATCTTCCTCTCTGCTGAAGTTCTCTCACTATGCAGAGTCACAGTTATTTTAAAAAGGCAAATAGCAAAAGAGAGATGTGGAATATAGAAAATGTGTGCATTAATTTTTACTTTTTCTCTCTGAGTCCTTTCTCTCTACCTTACATCTTATTTCTCTGTGAAGGCAGAAGTCATTTCTATATTGTCTACTATTATATCTAGCTTCACGAGTTTTTCATAAATAAGTGAATGTTGCCTAAATGAATATATAGGTGTACACTCATATATAGGGGAAGAGGTAATGGAGAATGTTCACGCAGAATTTGATAAAAAGAGGAGGAAAAGTTTTCAGAAAGCAAATCAGCCAGTTACTTTCAACTTTTTCAGAAAATTCTAAAAACCAGAAAGTCTGCAAGAAATGATCTGGTGTGTTGGAGAACTGACTTGCTGGCAGAGTGCGGTAGATGAAAAGCAATAATGCTTCGGATGAAAATAGACTGGAGGATTTGCCATCCTCTCCCAGAAAGATCCTACTCTACTATTCTTTAGTGATGCAGCAACTCCGTGAACTCCAAGCCTCTGGAGTAATGAGATCTACCCTATTTCCCAGCACTTAACCACTGTTTGCTTCATAATGGTATTTCACTTTTTATCTAAGCACGTGACAACATTCTAAGTTCTTCAAAAGTTATCATTGTACATTTCAAATATACCTGGATAAGTATATAGCATATATTGACCACTGCAGACTGACTGAGAGAAGGATCCTTGTTTTATTATCTTGGCAGTTGAGGGGGAAGAAATCTGTGTCTCTATTATCACTTTCCACTAGATTCTTCAAAGCTTAAGGAAATAAATCACTTAACTTTTCAAAGATTCCCATCTGATTCCCTTCTAAGAATTAATGGATAACAGGGACTCCCTCCTTAAAAAGATATCCCCCCTAACATTACTTTAGTTAAATTGCTCAGGATACAAAATTTATTTGAAACTTTTGAAAACAGTGATGGTACAAGAGAGAGTGGTTTTTGGGGAGTCAAACAAACTAGGTTCAAATCAAGTTTCAATCTTTGTAAACTTATGCCCAAAGACAAGTTATTTAACCTTTATAATTTTTGGTTTTCTTAACTATGAAATGATGGAAATGAAGTGGCTGTGAGAATTAATTATGTATGAAACTATTTAAGACAATGCTCGGCACTTTGGTGAGTACCAATAAATAGAGGGAATTACCAGCTTTGATTAACCTTTCTAATCCTTGATATCTTCCTCTGAAAAGGAAGATGATGCAGTAAGATTCATATGTGTATCTGAGAAGGGAGAGTGGAGGGGGGCAATAGTGTGCAGAGATTATTTTCTTGAGGATACATTTTACTCCATGATACAGTTTTTAAAACATTATTTTTCACATTAACACAAACACAGAGTTAGAACAGAAATTAAAATATGCATACATTCTTATAAAAAATTAGGAGGCTTCAGAACAAATCTCTAGTTTGCCTCAGAACATTTAGTGCTACTCCTTAGACTCTATGGAATTATATTCACTCTGCTCCACTGTCAGGGCTAGTTCAAAAGAACAATTCGAAAAGCACTGTGAGAAAATGACTGGTCAATCATAAAATACTAAAAACTATTAGTTGAAATAAGCATCCCGTGTCTGCTAAGTTTCCTCAGTATGACCAAGAGCCAGACAGCAGGCATGTGTAGACTAAAATGGGTAGAAATTTGTTCTGCTATATTCTCAGCATAAGCCTGTCTCCACTATTGCTTGTCTCCCTCCTCCCAATATCTCTTTCTATATTTCCCTTGGGAGTCTGAGAAATTCTTTGAAGACTGGTTGACATTGTGGTTTTAATTCCCCTAAAGGAACATTAAGGAGAATCTCAGCAACTCCCTGGAGGTTTTCAAATGAATCCCATTCCCTGTGTTTCCCCCTCAGAAAGTGGGGACTCTCAGCTCAAACATTAAGCTACCATGTTCTTAGAACTCACAGGAGTGCCAGACTTTATATTGCTTGCAAGATTTTTCTAACGATGAAACTGATGTTTACCTTTCTTAACTAATCTCGTGTATATCTAAAAGTTACACATTATCAAAGAATTTTTGCATTAGGAAAACTATTTGTTACCAAAATTATACTCACATCTCCCCTGTTACCAATATAACAATCAATCAAAATTCCTCCTGAAAAACAATGCACGAACCTGTAAAAAGTCAGTGGCTCTAGATGGTCTCCAGGTATAATTGGGTTACTGGGTCTATAGATTATAAGGGATACATAGTAGACAGTCAAGGTTTTAGTAGATTTATTTACTCATTTGACAACTATTTGCTAAGGGTCTATGATAGGCCAGGCACTGTTCAAGACATTGGATGCATAGATGGATGAATGGATGGAAGATGGTAAGTGGGTAGATAGATGGATGAATAGATTTGTGATGGTTATATCAATGGATGAATAACTCTCCAAAATGTAAGGCTACTAACATCTGATTTAAACCAAACTCAGTACTACCTTAGACAAGATCAAAGGTAGAGAACATGTTATTTTTTTAAGGAACAGGTTCAGGTCTATAATTTTTAGGACATACACTATTTCAGATGTAACTTGGGCTATGAGTGAAGTTTCTTGGGTGTTTGTGGGAAGGGTTATGAGTAATTTTAACTGTACTAGGTGAGAACTTTTCTTTGATTTACCACAAATGGACAAATTCGTTGATACCTATTGTGGGGTAAGTGCTTTCATCTCCTGTGAGAGGCTCCGAGGTTTGGTATGTTGGAACAGAACCAGCCTTTAAAGCCTAAGGAGAAATTGAAAGTCTCTGTTATGTTTTAATTTATATTTTCAGTTTTCATAAGCTATACCCAAACTTTGCTTTTGGAAAATCATTATTTATCTCAGTGATTTGTCTGTCCATGTTATTTAGTATAGTATATGCATGAAAAATGTCAGCTTTCTGAAGATAAGAACTTTCTGGCTGTTCATAGCAATATTATCACATGACACAGTACCTAGAACTTTTGTTGACTTAATAAATCAAACAATTCAAGGCCCAAATTAAGTTTTATTACTGTGATCATGACATTCCACCTTGCTACATATTAGATCATACCTCTCCAATACATTGTAACTCGCTTCATCTTTGCAACTCCTAGCCCTGATAACAATGAGTATTAGAAAAAGTATTAGAAGGAAATAAATAAAATCAGTAGGAACAAGAAACTGCATTTAAACAAAATCATAAAACACCATCTATATCATATTGATCATTTCTTTCTCCTGACCACACAATATCAGTGGCTCTAATATGTTTTAAAATCAAGTTATTCTTTACTATTTTCTCAGATTACTTCAGGTTACTTCTCTTCAGGGCTGTGGATTTTCTTACTTTTTCTAATCTGGAAAGTTCTGGGCAGAAATATCTATCATTTAGTATTAGTTGAAATGCTAGTTGATGTTCTCTTTTAGCAACATCTAAGCCTTAAAATAGACCAAATTCCACATTTTCCAGGTTATAAGCAGAAACTACTAGAACCATAAAGACATGATCCTAGTAGATTTCCCCCCAAAATCCTATTAGTGTCTGGCCTTGGGATTTTATAACCTTCATCAATGGCTAAAATAATGTGTCTGGCTTCACTTATACAAAGAGCATCGACCAAATCCTATCTTCCTCGAATTCTTGACCAGTTCGCTAGATGTTTACCATACTTTACTCGTTTGCGTAAGAGAACTCAGACATTGTTTTCAAGTAATAATCATAATCTTAATAATGCTCCCCCCTCCCCCATTTTCTGTCCAGCATACCAGGCTTCCCCAATGTTATCCTTTTTAATTTAGTCAATATCTTTTAAAACCTTAGATTAGAGGACTCACATTCATGTCTAAGACCAGGAGAAAATATCCATCTCTAGCATTGAAAGCAGAGATGCCAGGACAAGTTTTGGTCTAGCCTGTCTTGAGGCAATACTTTGTTTTGATCTAGAATATTGTTTAGGAAAAAGGATGGCTAATCCATCATTTAGGACCAAAACATCATTCTCAGGTTCAAGTAGCACCTGAAAGATTCTGTCTGTTATGCCCCCGACAAAATTTTGTCCCTCCCAAAATTCTTATGTTGAAGTTCTAACCTTTAGTACCTCAGAATGTGACTGTATTTGGAGATGTGGCCTTAACAAGGTAATTAATATCTAATGAGGCCATATGGGTGGGCCCTAAACCAATATGACAGGTGTCTTTATAAGAAGAGATCAGGGAAGAGACACACAGAGTGGAAGCCCATGTTAAGACACAAAGAAGATCGTCACCTGCAATCCAAGGAGAGAGATCCTTAGAAGAAATCAACTCTACCAACACTTGATCTTGAACTTCTAGCCTCCAGAACTGTGAGAAAATAAATTTGTTACTAAGCCACACAGTCTGTGGTGTTTTGTTATAGCAGCCCTAGCAAACTAAGATACTGTTTTATAAAATCTGCAAAAAAAGATGTCTGATTAAGGTAGAAGGGAAGATAAAGAAAAACTGAGGTTCTTTCTGTCTCTGAGCTGGTAGATGTCTGTGAAATATGACTGCAGATAGTGGCTTGCTTTAAAAAAATGAGTAGACCTTAAACAGGATGGAGACGTTTTGGGGGACTTACATTCCAGTGAAAGCTAGATTGATTTCTGCTTTGTTCACTAAACAGCTTGCATTAGCAACTGGCCACCGCCAAAGGGCTAGGAGGGAAGAAGGCTTTATCAGTATGCAGATGAGGCACTTGGGGCAGGCTGCAAAACCAAACAACCTTGTGCCTTTAACCTGATGTAGGAATTCAGTCTTATTTCTGGCCAGCAAATCAATTCATCCCAGAGAGAAACCTTGGGGATAAAAATTCACACACCATCAGGAAATCAAAGCCTAAGCTCCTGCAAGACTGGCTTCCAACAATTTGGAATAATAATATACTCCAACACAAAGACCCAAAGCAACAAAGCCCATCTCAGACTACTTAAACACATTTAAAAAGCTCTAAGCAGATGGTCAGCTTCATCCCAAACTGAACAGGCTGCACTGGGCCTATCAAAATGCCATGTTAGCATCAATCTTTCGTCTTGATTCCAAAATCTAATGTTCACTAAGCGTTTCCAGTTTTGGGCCAGGCCTATTTTCACTTACATTTGGAGAAAAATGTGAACCAATTCTCTCCAAAATTTTGGTAAATAACTCTCTTGTAAAAATCCACTAGCAACTGCCTCTTGTATACCTGAAGTGCCTTGTCCTTTTCTTTTCTCAGTGGTATACGTGGTTATCTAATGCCTTGAGTGAAGCACTTTTTAACACATTCTCTTCTACCCAACAAAATTGTTATCAGCAATAATCATGAAATTAAATGGATAATGGCCAGGAAATAAATGTAAACAATGAAAACTTTTTTAAAATTGAACTTTGTATGTATAATCATGTTAATGAAAAAAAAATATATCAAAGTTTAAAAAAAGAAAGAAATGGATTAATACTTTTCAATTAAATGCAAAAAGTTAAATGTAAGTAACTATAAAATCATACCATTAAGTTAACATTGTAATTTCTTGATCATACAGTTCTTAGTTAATTAACAAACACAACAGAATATCAATATTAAATATATTTAGATTATTTTCAATTATTCATGTATGAACTAAAGTCTGCATTTACAAAACCAAAGATTGTACCTTGTGGTCCATATCCTGGTTCACTGTTTTAAATTCTAAACACAAGCAAAAGCTCCAAGTGATCACAAAGAAAGTCAAAAATGACATAACTCAAGTTGTATTTCTTCATCTTGATTGTTGTTTATATCAGATCCACAGTACAGGGTGAAGACTCAAACTGTGCTTGAAGAGAACTTGAATGATTCAAAACCATTGAGAACTTACTCTTGAAACAAATACAGATAGTTAAGTCCCCCAATGTCAGAGGCCAACCAGGAAACTGGGCATTTTCTAAATTAATTTTCATGTAGGCTACCTGTTTAGTAAAGAGTAATAAAAATGTGCTAATCTGGAGAAGATATATATACCAATTGTCTAGAACCTAGACCCACAAAAAAAAATTGTGGGGAGAAGAGATATTATGTCATGAGAAGTTTAGACTTGTTGGTACATGGTGGTAATAAAAAAGCATTTTCAGTTATGATTTATGATTTTTACATTCTCTACAGACAATGCATTTCTTTACTGCCTGTATCTGGAGAAGACCACTGCCAATGCCCCACTCTGAATATTCTAACTTCTCTTTTCCACTAAAATTGGTAAAGAAACTTTTGTTTTGTTCTCACACATTCCAACCTTTACAGTTGTGCCTCTACCAAGCCACAAAATACTTTGACCTTCACTAGAGATGTGAAGATTTTGAAAGCAGGGGTTTATATCTCTCATGGCATAAATGCCAACTGAATAAATAAATGAACCATATAAAGTGGCAAATCCAGCAAAGAAAATGGACACAGAATGCACCCCAAATCCCCGAGTCCATTTGGGAAACATTGTTAGTTTTAATCATGAGTGGTTCACATTCACATAACAGAGATGACTGTTGATCTTATTTCTTTATCTTAGCATTTACCATATTTTATTGAAAATTTTGGTTAGCTGTTATCTATACCTTCCAACCTCCAAGACATTAACTATTAAATATTATTCATTTTTGTATCTGCAGCGTCTTGCAAGGTACCTGAAGTAGCAACAATGGGGACTATGACAGGAAATAACTTCCAAGATTTTCAACTCTTGTCTTACCAAAGTCAAATAGAGCACATCTCTCCCATTTCAATCAAACCACTTTGAGCAGAAAATCTTCACATTCTTATATCCCCCAGTCAGGCTAAAACTAGGACCCAGAAAACCAATAACCAAATCCTATAATAATGATGTATAAATTCTTTGGTAAAGATCTGGGTGGATATTTGTAGGTTTCTTTTTGTTTACATGTTGTTTCTGGGGAATATGTTTATTCATTCTCACTCCATCTAGACTCCAAATTGCTTCATTTTTTTTTTTAATAACTGGTCTTTCTACCACTATGAAATTTTAGAGCATCAGGCAAAAATAAAACTTGCAGTTGAAAAAAAGAAAACAATAGGGATCATTCAAGGGTGTTTCTGTTTGTTCTGATTTTTTAAATAAGAGATGAACAATCTTACATGAGGTTTGTTTTCACAAAACAAATTAGTAGCAGTGGATTTATAGTATAGCATGGGAAGTTGTGTTTATATACATGGAAAAACTTTCATTGACCAAAAAAGTGATCAATCATACCTTAGGCTGCTGATGAGGTCTATCATATTTCCTCCTGACTCAACTGAGGTTAGAATGAGGCAGCTAGTTAAGTTACCTAAGGAGATTTCATTCAAAAGTCAAGTTCTACAAGAACTCATTATATGACAAATTTAGTGGAAAAAAAAATTATAAGTTATCTTTTCAATTATATCTGGATACTAATTTTATTTACCATTTTTTATTTTTTTAGGCACGGCAACTCTTGGTTGACCTCACAGTTTGCAAGGACCTTGTCAGCTTACAATCCCTTATTTTTTAGGCCTACAGTACCTGGTCTCCCATCCAAGTACTAACCAGGCCTGACTCTGCTTAGCTTCCGAGATCAGACAGGATCAGGCTTGTTCAAGGTGGCATGGCTGTAGACCTGGATACTCATTTTAAAAATCTTAGATCTGGAAAACAGTAGCATTAAAGCATTTATTGGCTTGGCTTTAGGTCCCTTTTTACAATCAAAATCTTAAATACGAAATATCAAACCAGTTTCTCTATCCACCAAAGAGATACAGGGAAGTATCTGAGAAAGAGGCATGCCTTCAAGTGTCTTGGTGCTCAGAAGTTTGGAGCAAAAATGTACACAATTAAAAAAAATTTTTCCTCCATGATTCTTTCTTCACCAACCAGCAACCAGAGGAGGAATGAACAGAACACAGTTAAGTACCCTGAGTACAATGATCTAATTATCTGAGGATGTACTCCTAGTCTAATAAGAGAGAAAATGCTATCTTAGGATACAACCTTTTCCAAATCTATGTACCTCACTTTAGGTAACTAGGCAACAGTACCTCCGGGCTCTACATTAAACGAGTCTTTTTTTTTTTTTGCAAATGAAAAGTGGCTCTTGCCTTTATAGGACATACCCACCAAAACACTCTTAGCTAGTGTACATTAAGAGGCCCAAAGTGTATATACAAGACTGGGAGTTAGAAGTGCCCCCAGCAATAGCCTCCTGATGCAATTACTGCAGGTATCAACCTGCTTACAGAGATATCCAAAGGGAAAAGACTTTTAGAATTGCCCCAGCTTTGTGACTACTCGAAAATACAAATGAAATTTATGGCTGTTAGTGCTGTTAATACTAAGAGTTCAGGATCAAGAGTGTAAGATTCTTTCACGGTAGCCTTAAGTCTGGAAACATAAATGAATGAGTTTACATAATAAATGGTTTATTAGTATTACATTATAGTAAATTATATAATCATAGCATTATATGACATCTTCAATGTGTTGTCTCTTTTTAACATCCCATAACTCAGTGCTTCATACAAAATTGCAGTGAACATGGTGCATATCTATCAGTCCCAACATGTGCATCTGGGATGCAATGCCTCAGGAATTTGTATCTCTAATTCCCCCTGTGCCTTTAAACCTGTGCCTTTAACATGCCCCAGAATAAGTAATTAAAAGGATTCAGATCTAGTGAGCATTCAACCCACTTCACAGGACCTTATGGTCCAAATCAGTTTTGGAAATCATGCTCTGTCCAGTCCCTCACTCCACTGGTATATAGTGCATCAATCTATTGGAACCACTCTCATGAATTTATCTAGCCTGTCAACCTAGAATTTAGACATTTTCTATGTTTTGTAAGGGTGGAAGTAACTATTTTCTCATATTGCAATCTTGTCTAATGAACCATCTACTTATGGCTCCATAACCAAAATATAACCTATATTTCTTCTTTATATTCATTTATTTCACAAATATTCATTGAATATTTATAATATGTTAGATGCCTGAGCTACATCTATAAACAAAACAAAATCTTGGCCTTTGTTAAGCTTACATTCTAGCAAGGAAATAAAGACAATAAACAATGAACATGATAAATAAATATATATTATGATATATTAAGTCACAAGTTATGTGGAGAAAAAGGAAAGCAGGATAAGAGGGATTCACTGATATTTATATATAGCACACATTTTGTACTTTCATCCTTGGGAGTACCATGGGGAAAAATATTAAAACATGTAGACAAAGTTACATGGTTAATCCATAATAATATTTGTGTAAGGTTGAATTTCAAGAGAAGCTATAGTTTGAGAAAGAAACTTTTATTGGAAGATTAGAGAAAAAAATATCAATAAAATATCTTTTTTTCCCTTTTCTCTTTTTTCAAATAAGTCTCTGCTTTTATCACATGGAGAATTGAAATGTGGAAAATTAAAGGAGATTTAGGTCAACTTTCACTTTTGACTTGAAATATTGGAACAGTCAAGACACCCTGGATTTCCTGACAGCTAGTTGACTCTACAAACCATATAAGCCAATAATTCTAGCACAATTCAAGGTTTAGAAGAATCTAGTTCAATGATTTGCCATTACTTGTACATTGATTACCAGAAGGAAATGGCAGTCTCTTGGCTGGTAGTTTGGGGAAGCATTTTATGCAAGACAAGGACCCATTTCTGGCTTCTAATTATGTAAGGAAATGCTCTTTAAACATAATGCATTTCCTGGGACATCTCTGCATACACCATCATCCCTTCTCCCCAACCATAAAATTTCACACCCTGACACCTTCCATCCTCAAATCCATAATCCATGATTCCTACTGACCCAGGAACAATGGGGGTACTTCCTTGGAAGAAGCCATGGAGGGTGGAGTGACCGTTGAGTATATTCCAATTTAAAAAAAAAACAAAAACTGTCATATGGCGAGATAGTAATAGATTTCAATGCTGTCACCTATTCAGTCAGTCCAGATGAACTAGAATCACCATTTCAGTTATATCATAGCTCCAGGCAAGAACATGTCACCCTCTTTATTTCCAGCTTCCAACAAGCTGCTTAGGCAGATGCTAAATGTGGTCCTCCCTGCCACGTTTAGTGGAGTGGCCTTTGTGTGGGTTAATAGAGCCCCCACTCCATTTAATAGGCTGTTGAAGTCTTATTGAAACAGAGCTAGTGCCGCAGGTTAAATACATTGCAGTGCTCTTGCTAATCCTCTCATTAACAGGGCTGGAAAGCTTATTGGGAGCTGTGAGTTTGCATATATTAACAGGGAGCTCTTCACTCAAGTGCTATCAATAAAATGACAAAGCCAGTTTGCAAATAGTGAAATCAACAGTGACACAAAGCTAGATACCTTTAAAAAATAAACAGCTTAATAACTGATAAATCTTATATTCACACTTGAGAAAAGAAAAAGATAAGCTGGGAAAAGATGTCTTTTATTGGGTCAGACCTAAGACAGAAATGAGACTGATGTCAAATCACTGCACAGACTAGCAGATGAAGGTGAACTGAGAAAAGATGTTAATGAGCCATAGATGCTAGATCCACATCTAGAAGTACCCAAGATGGCACACTATGGTTTTTTTTTTTTTTTAATAAGGGGATTAAAAAATAAAATAAAATCCAGGCAATGGCTGAAATAGGTAAGATGAGTATAGAACTGCCAGCTCTCCTAGGAAAAAAGTGCTGACATAACCATTTCAGAGAGCATGTGGCATCAGAAGCGGACTCCTAAAGCTGAGGCTGATCTGTGCCAGCAGGGGAAGTGGGGGCAAAGGGAATTGTGAAAAAGGGGGATAGCCACAGGTATATTCAGCTGAAAACTATCCATCACCAGTTTGTATGTCATATGAGAAAATGGAAAGAGGATTTGGGGAGGAGGGTATCAATAGATTGATATACTGTCAAAAAGGGCCAAAAAGTGTGGCACAAAGACAAGAATTTTTGTCAAATGATATGATATGTTTGCCACTCTTAATGCTTAATGAAAAGAGAAAGCAATGCTTCATGATGGCAAACAACAAAGTGGGGCCCTTGTGGCTAATTGGATTTGGAGTATATTGGGTAAAATGGTATCTACATTTTAGGAAAAAAAAGATTTCTTTTACTCCAACTGGTCAAATGGCAAGTGTTTATACCCTCTACTGAAATAAAAAAATAAATAAATAAAAGCAGATGAGAGATAAATGATTAGTGATACTTTCCCTAGACTGCTAAATCACAAGGTAGCTTTGCTGCTCCCCATTCCTTCCTATCTACATGCTTTGTTTGTGCAGAAAGGAGAAGAAACCAGGTTTCAAAGTAAATCTAATGTCATTGATCTGAGAGTTTCTAACCTTTAGAGAGTGTGCAACTTCAGAGTTATTTTGTTTTAAGATATGTGTTTTGGCCCATGTTTACAACACTATGTCAGCTAATTCTTTTTAAACTACCAGTGTCATTTTATCATTAACTAGTCATGTGAGCCTAAGGCAAATCATTTACTGTGTCAGGATCTAAATATCCTGGTGTGTAATATGAATGAGTCACACTGGAGGAAGTCTAAGATCCTTCCTAGTTCCCAAATCATATGATTGAAATAATAAGAAAATCAGAAAGAAAATAATAGGTAATTTTTTTCCAAAAAACAAATGGTCAACATAACTGACCTTTGTTAATGGAAAGTAATTGTCTTCGGTAATTGTCTTATGTTTGACTGATTCATTTATCAATTCCTAGAAGAGTGGGTTGGGCCTTATATATTTCCAAAATGCTGTACAAGTTCTCAGACAAGTTGAGCTTTAAATGTTTCTCATGTCAGAGACTATTTCTAATTACTTTCCATCAACAGTGGGCATCCTCAGACAAGTTGAGCTTTAAATGTTTCTCATGTCAGAGACTATTTCTAATGACCTTCCGTCAACAGTGGGCACCAACATTTAAAATGGAAGTCTCTGTCTTCTCTGATCTCCAGCTTTTCAGCCGTTTTGTGATTGTTTTATGTCTCTCTATATGAAACCAGTTACCAACTCTTTTCAATCTACATCTAAAAGGAATCTCAAATTATTCCTTGCTTTCTCTTTCTATTGTCACTGGTCTCCTTACTGCTCTCCCTACTGGCGGCTTTCCCAATATACATTCTGTACAACAGCCAGGTTAATTTTCCCAATGCCCACATTCAAATATATTATTTACCTACTTACAACCTTTAATGAACTGCCACCATGTGGCAGATTAATTACAGATCCTTTGCTTGCCATTCAAAGCTTTTCACAGTCTGGCTCTTGCTTACCATTGCAGTCTTATTCCTTCTCACTAAACTCTAACACATGTGCCTTATACTGGCCAAACTAAGAGAGTTGCTGAACCTCTCTTTGCTTTTCCATTTCAGACCTTTCCCATCCCTAATGCCTCTTCTATCTTGTACTCCTGTTAAAATCTTCATTCTTCTTTTGAATTTATTTAAAACATCACCTTTTCCATGGAGTCTTAGATGGTTGCACCAAAATATAACCTCTGACTCCACTGACCACTAGAACATCTGTCATTCTTTTGTGGCATTTCTCTTTCTCTACCTTTATTTACCGGTCAGATTTGTTAGCATTAGAGCCACCAAATAGCAGAAATGTAGTATAGTCCCCATCCCTATAGACTCTTCCTATGTAGGAATATAAGGACCTCCCTCTTGTGTGTGATGGTTAGCTTCCAGAGCTCTACAGAAGATTGCTTATTTTTCTGTCTATAATAAGCTCATAAACATCGTCCTGAAGTTTCCAGCACAGCTCATATAGGCTTGTACCTTAAACTTCTCTTTAGTCTATGGACCAGCAAAAATACATAAATAAAAATAAGAAGCTCCTAAGGTTTGCCATAAATACCCCACCAGACTGTCAACCTCTTCACAGTTATTTTTCATTGTTACATGAGATTTTTCAGTGAGATATTAGATAATAAATTTTACTCAGTATTTTGAATAAAAAAACTGAAAAGTTACAAATTTCAGTACAGCAGAAATAGTGTCATTATCATCTTTGGTTTCTCTGAAGTTATCTTGCAAAAAGCCTTCATCTAGAAGGGGATCAATAAAGATTTGTTGAATTAAATGAAGTGATTTGCAAAAATACTCTTAAATATTCCCTTGTGAGTTGTAAGCTACTATTTAAATAAATCTTTTTAAAATGAACATAACTACCTGGGATTCATCCTTTGATATCTTGGAATTCTCACATTAGGTTTTTTTTTTTAAAGAGAGTCCATACATATCAGTAGGCAAATAACCTTACATTGAAAATCAGGAAATCCAAGTTTTCAAGATGATTAGTAATACATCCAAGATCACACTCAGTTCCTTACTGACAGATCTAGAACAAAAAAGGCTGGTTTATCCTGATCTAGTGAAACTGTGGTTCACAAGGCATTATTACCTGAGATTTTACTAATAATACAGAATCTCAGGCCCCATCCTAGACTTACAGAGTAACAATCTGTATTTTAATAAGATCCTCAAGTGAATCTTGTGCACATTAAAGTTTGAGAGACACAGCTCACCGACCATCCTGCTAGAAAAGCAGTAATGCATTCAAAGCTTTCGGGGATTGAAATGATAGTTTTAACCAAATCTTATAAATAAATATATTTTCATCAACCCATACCTGTCGTAGTCAAGACAAACAAACAAACAAAAAAGAATGACATCATTAGCGTCTGTTCTCATTTGTTCAGGATGAATAATTATTATTTGGGGTCAAAAAAAAAAATCTCCTTCTACCAGCTCATATGAAAAGTCACTGGAAACATGCTGAGTCAGTTAAGTCAAAGGGATGACTTTCTCCCTGCTCTGTCTAAACAGGTATTATTCTGATTTAGCACAGCACTCAAATCCTTTGGGGCCACTCTAAAACTTCAATTACTAAAATCAAGTATCCTACATTTCAAATCTGGTTCTGTATTAGGTATAAAAAATATAAAGTCTCCTTAGGAAAATCAGGGTTTATTTTGGTCTATAATCATAACAGATTTATAAGACATTGTTTATACCAGTTGTAGTGAAAAATGATACGATGGGGAATCTCATATCGGAGCAATGAACATGACCACTGAATAGAAGTTGAAGATTATGATTTTCAATTTGTTCTCTCCTCTGCTCTTTTCTCCTCATCTCGACTCTTTTTTTTTTTTTGAAAACAAGATTTGTCAGGGAGTTTCCTTGGAGAAGCACCTTATCATTTCACCACTCTTTAAGACAACTGTGGAACCCAAGAGGGAAATTCTGCCTTAAGAATTTCCCAGTATCGTGTTGTCCCAAGTTGAAACTGATCACATTTATCAAACACTATAGAAGTGCTAATGTTATGCATTGTTATCCACAGTTAATGCAATCAAGAGAACACCTGTACTCTGGTGTGTGTGTGTGTGTGTGTGTGCGCGCGCGCGCGCGTGCACGCAAGAGTTGTTCTTTGGGTGAAGAGAAGCAGGAGAATATGTCAATGTGAGCATTTTTTCCTTTTAAAGAAAGATAGAATTTCTGTGTCAACTTGATTGAACATTAAGTTTCTGATAAATCCTCTCAATGTTCAATGAAAATATATGTGAAAATGCAAGAGAGAGAAAGAGACTAAAACAGTTCTTAAGGTAGAAAAAGACAAGGCTATATGCTATAGTGAGGGGAGACTTTCTATTGACTATAACTTTGATGACATTGGTCAGAGAAATATAATCCTGAAATGCCCACATTTTACCTTCTAAAGCAAAAGCAAAATAGTCTGTATTGGCTGGAGCAGTAAAAGCAGAAGGGGTAGGGGGTATGAAATAAGTCTGTCTACCTTTATTTAGCTCAAGGGTGTAGATGCAGTACTGACCTGACCCTTAGAAACAGCTCTCTTTCCTTCACTAGTGACATGGCAATTATTTTTTCCTTTATAAAAAAAAAATAGTATTTATAAAAGATTCTGGGCCCAGTTAGTTTTACAGAAAAATTTTTTCCCTAAAGGTTAAATACAGAAAATTTCTCTTAGTAATAATCAAGCCACAGCATGCTTAAAAAAGAAAAAAATAAACTCATTTTTTTTCTCATAAAGACAATACTAGTGCAAAACTAGATAATTGCCATCCCAAATTCCCACTCCCATTCAAGAATATCATGAATGAATATGTAGAAAATGTACTAAATAGTATCAAATGAAATTGAAATGATTGGAGTAGTGCTAGTTTTTAATCTCCACAGTAAATTATTTCACCCTAAGCATCCCAGCTTTTGTTCCCTAGGAAGCAGACACTGAAACACTGTGGTTAGCAGACAAGACATTTATTAATGAGTGTCCTAGGGATCAACATCTGTGGAAGGGAGAGCTAAGGAACAGGAGTGGGCCAAGGGAGAAGACTTGTGATATAGGCCCCAATACATTCTCAGCAGGGCCCACAGGGAGTTCTCATGCTAGAATAATCCTACATTTGCATGAATTGGTCCCACATTTTACTTTCATATCAATCAACCTTTGGATATGGCCAACCCTGGGAAGGGGCATTTTCTACCTTCATTGCTGGGAAAGAAGACTCCTTCTTTAATCTAGACTTGTTGGGCTCGGTCTACTGGTAGCCATGTTTCCTCATACATAGAGAGAGCCTGTCTATCCTAGTACAAAATATGAGTGACACCCAGAGGGAGAGAAAGAGAGAAAGAGACTGAGAGAAGCCCTGGGATCAACAGGTTACTATTTATAATCCCTGAGGCCTGACTCGTTCAGTTTTTCCTTCAATTCTCTGGGGTATTGCAGTATCTTTTCCAGCTATATTAGTAAAGAACATTCCCCTCATTCCCCTTTCACTTAAGCTAGTGTAAGTTGAATGTTTATTACCTGAGTCATATGCAATGTCAAGTTAACTCAGTTACTAAACCAAAGTAAAGAAAACGTAGAAACACACACAACTGTAAGCTACTATTAAGTATGAATGTAGAATCAACCATCTAAAAATATAATGAAAAAGACATTAAGACCATATATAAAAAGACTATCCTACTTACCATAGCCAAATAAGGTCTACCCCAGGAATAAAAAGATGGTTTAATATCAGGGAAAAAAAATTATCAACATAAGCTACAGAATCACCTCATATTCAATAAGAAAAAAACCTGTTATCATCTTAATAGAAGGGTATAGTAGGCTAAATAATGACTCTCCCCCAAAATGTTTTTGTCCTAATCCTGGAAACCATGAATATATACTTTATACAGTAAAAAAGACTGCTCGGTTATGATTAAGTTAGAGATCTTGAGATGAGATAATTCTGAATTATTCAGGAGGGCTCATTGTAAAAACAGGGGTTCTGGTTAACAGAGGGAAAGGGAGGAGAGTGGGAAGTAGATAAGGATAAAGTATGTGGTGATGGAAGGAAGTTTAACATAGAATGCACTATACATATGACATATGATTGAACTGTACATTTGAAACTTATAGAATTATATTAACTAATGTCATCCCAATAAATTGATTAAAATAAGTAAATAAACACAAGAGTCCTTATAAGAGAGGCAGGAGAGGTAGAGATAGAGAAAATCATGTGACAGTGAAGCAGAGATTGTAGTGGTGCCCTTTGAGGAGGAGGAAGGAGCCTCAAACTGGGAAATGCAGGCAACCTCTAGAAGTTAGGGGTTGACTTTTGTTCAATGAGACAGATTTTGAACTCTGTCCTCCAGACAATCGGAAAATAAATTTATATTGTCTTAAGCCACCAAATTTGTGGTAATTTGTTACAGCAGCAGCCAGAAATTAATAGAAAGGGGAAAATAAAATTTCATATTCGATGTTGATGTTTTTTAATATTGATGTTTTTGAAAATTTAGGAAAAAAACTTTTTTTATGACTTAACAAAGTCATTAAAAGAGTCTTTATATTCTTTACTTTAGAAGCAATCTTATGTAGTAGAAAGCCTAGTGATTGGGGATTTGAGATTTAGTTATTTTGTAACACTAACCAGAAAGGTGACAATGAACAAGTCACTTAAAAACTCTAGATATCAGTTGGCTTTATCGGTTATTTGGTAATAATAATCTCTAGAGGCTTGATATTGATATACCCGTGTGATCCCTTTCATTTCTAAAATTTATGACATGACCTTAAAGATCATCTCATCCAGAGACAATGAAGGAGAGGACATTATAAAAAGGTTATTCAGTAGAGTTTTCCAGAACTGAACTCAAGAAGAAAAGAACTACTATAAAGAAAGGATGGAAGGAAATAAATGAGTTTCTAGATTGAAAGAGCTCATTAAGTACTAGGAGGAAAAAGGAAAATGGACCTATACTCAGATATATAATTTATACTCATATCATATATATTCAGGACATTTTGCAATACTAGGGATAAAAGAAAGACCACACAGGAGACCATACAGGCTTCCAGAATGAAAAAAAAAATACATAGAAAAACCAAAAGTCAGAGTCGGTTTAGAATATTTAAGAGAAACACTAGAAGCTACAAGGCATTAGAGCAATGCCTTCAAAAATCTTAAGAAAAATTATTTCCAACTTAAAACTTGATATTTAGCGAAACTATCAATCAACTATAAAGTAAAACATAGATACTTTCAGATGTAATTTCTCAAAAACTTACCTCTTACCTTTTTTTCTTTTTCTTTTTTTCATTTTAAACAAGAAGTTTATTTAAACAATAAGACATTTGACTTGAAGAGAAAACTATCTAGGATTAATTTCTTTTAAAGTAATTTCTCCCTACTTAAAGATAGATTGCCCTACATGTAACAGCTACATACAAAAAAGTTATAAAATTGTCCTTGGTTTTACAATGATAAATGAAAAACATTAAAAGTCTCCAATTGAACAAGGTATGCAAGGATTTTTGTTGTTCTTCTTCTTTTTTTTTTTTCCTTAAACAGTGAGAGCAAAATAACTTACAGGAATATAAAGAGAAGAGCTGAATGAGCATGCCTCTAATGGAGAAAGGGGGTATTTTCACAGAACCAGTATTTTTCCTCAACCCATCTCCATTTGATGTCAATCAAAACATACCATTGGCCATTTAGTTAAAAAAAAAAATGCAAATGCTTGTGCACATACATCAGTTATTTTCTTAGGAATCAACAAGAAAATATGCTCTCTAGAAATGAGCATATAAACCAAGAAAGAGAAAGACATGGGATACAGAAAACTGAGGATTTGGTTCAGAAGAGAGGTGAAGGGAGACCCCAGATTGGTAGCCATGCAGGAGCAGAGGACAGCGAGCTCACATTGAAACAGGTCATAAGGTTCTTCTATTTCTATATTTCTATAGAAATGAAAAACTGATAAGTACTTGATACATCTAAATATCTTAAAAGAGATTTAATGATTAATGAAACAAATGAAAATTTGATTAGTGTTTTTTATTTTTTAATCAAGCTACAATAATAAATAACACTATTACTAACTGAAGGAAAAATAAAAAGTTG
>NW_006431210.1:3336769-3339400 GCF_000325575.1 Pteropus alecto
CTCAGCTGTAAAAACAATTTACAGTCATGTGAACACTTAATATTATATAACCAACATGGTGTAAGGAGATAAGACAAGTTCATGAGTAGGTAGGGGTGGAGGACAGTGAAAGAGTTGAATGTTTTTCTTCCATAGGGAAAGTCAATATAGAATGCCTAAAATGGAAACATCACGATATAGTAACATAAGCACATTACTTAGAGATATAGAGTTAAAATATCAAATAACAAGAAACACAGCTCAATTTGATTTCAAATTCTGTGTTGTTTTCACTACTACACACAAAGTCCTTAATCACAGAACGTTAAGGGCCAGGTAATGTTTAAATAGTTCATTAGAGATGAGCCATTAGAATATTGACTTGTTTAATGGAGTGTATTGATGTAAGGAAGAAAGAAAAAATATTTATTGAGAACTGGTGACATATTTGATTTTCTCATTTATTCCTGTTTGTCTGAAAAAAAAAATTGTTTTCTGAACATCATATCCTGAAGAGTAGAGTAGAAAGATATTAACCAATTTCAAAGTGGCGTTTGTTCAAGATGCCCATCACTAAAACTACTGCATAAATTTTGTATTATAAACATCTATACAAGGCATAAAAGAGAGGGAACATTTATTTGGTTAGCTCAAATGTTCCAGGTTTTGGATCTTACTTAAGGATATAATACATAGATTTATAGGCCCAAAGGGAAATGAAATCCTTATATTTTTATCTATCTATCAAATATTAGCATGTTTTTTGATCACTGGGTTTTATATGCTAATCTAGTTTTCATATTCTTTAAAGCAACACCTCTAAGTTGAGTTAATCATAAGAAACAAAGAGTACGAGTCAAACTGAAAAATCATGACACTTGAGGGGTGTGGATTTTCCTAACTTTAATGGGGACTGGTTAAAAATCTAGTTTCAATTATTTCATTGCATTTCAGTCTTGCTTTGAAGCCCACATTACTCCAACTAGTTCCTGTCACTATATGAGAATCATAAAATATAGATGGCAAAAATTACCAAGTTGAGCTTCCACTGTTTCAATATCCAATGGCAGAAAATGAAATATACTTCAACAGTACAAAACGTGGACTGGTGGATATATGCACACTTATCAACCATTTCAAGATAAATTTCAAAATAAAAACAGAAAACTTATTCATGTGGGTCCTCATGTACCAGAGCCTTTAAAGGGTATCTTGTTGTTGTTGTTAATGTTGGGTACACACAAATCTGGAAAACTGAGTCTCATTATTTTTGAAAAATAATGTCTTTGTGAATCCAAAGACTTTAAAATCTTTGTTAAACTCCTTAGTTCTGAGGTGAGGAAACTGAGGCCCAGAGAGGTGGAGCAACCTTCCTAAGGTCATCTACTAAAGAAATTGACTTTCAAGTCAACAAATACATAGTTTAGTGTTTTGTTGGTTTACTCGTTTGTTCATTCTTTCGAAAATGTTTTTTGAACACCTACCATGGGCCTGACATCGAAATTTAGCAATGAAAAAAAAAATTTCTGTATCAGGAAGCTAACAGTTTGGTGGAAAGGACAGAAAATCAACCAAGGACCATAACATTTAGTTAGAGAAAAGAAAACGAAG
Source organism: Pteropus alecto (assembly GCF_000325575.1). Classification (NCBI taxonomy): domain Eukaryota; kingdom Metazoa; phylum Chordata; class Mammalia; order Chiroptera; family Pteropodidae; genus Pteropus; species Pteropus alecto. Next base: position 3,338,360 of record NW_006431210.1, read on the forward strand.
GGATATAAAAAGCTAAAAAGCAGTAAATTAGGTTGGAGAATTGTGATAGGAAATGAGTTGGAGATTCAGCCAGGGGCCAGGTCATGTAAGACTTTGTAGGCCATGGTATGACTTTATATTTTATTTTAAGTATACCAGGAAGTGAAGTGAATTTTGAGCATGAATGTGACATAATCAGTTCCATAACATCACGTTTACTTATAGCTCTAAATGTTTGGAGCTATAGCTTCTGGCTATATTTTCTTAATGCTATTGCTATATTTTCCTTTTTTTGTTGTTTCAAAAACTTGTGTCTACCTGTCATTTTTAAAGACATGGCAAACCATATTTCCAGCAGAGTTCCCCGCCCCTAACTTCGATGAAGTCAAGTCTGCACAAGCAAACCAGGCACATTTGCTGGGTTAGAGGGTCAGATGATTTCTTTGTCTGCAGATCTAGGTTTCTTCTTATTGAAATCTAAACAGCAATAGGTGACTTTTTCCAGAATAGTTTAAAATTCTCTACATTTTAAAGTAGCAATAATAGCAATGTTATAGAAAAAAAAAAACAAACCTTAAAATCAACAATAAAAACTGCAGCTTATCTTTTTAGAGAGCAAACGTCCTGAACTTTGTGAAATGGTCCTGATTTCAAATATTTTGTCTTTATGTCCCTAAATAATATTTATACACACTGCCTCATTATTTCTAGTTCTTAGTAGATGATATCTGTACTTATTTCACACTGTATAACCAAATGAACTAAGGTTTGCTCAAAAGAGTCTTTAATTGATCTTACATAACTACACTGTTATCATGAAAATATTTATCAGTATGCTTCCATCTTTTCATATACTGAAGAGGAAATGTCATGAAAAATGCAATTATTGAGATATGGGTCAGGATCTTTTCTTTTTTAATTTTAAACCTACAGATTTTATCGACCTTGGAAATAGATATTTATCTTCTCTTTAGGAGCAATCAACAAGTTATTTCAGCTAAAAAGCATTTTATAAATATTGTTCTAATAGAAATTTCCAAAAAAAAGAACAACAGATGAGAG
>NW_006431210.1:3339723-3398249 GCF_000325575.1 Pteropus alecto
AAGAAAGAAAGAAAGAAAGAAAGAAAGAAAGAAAGAAAGAAAGAAAGAGAAAGAAAGAAAGAGCGGGGGGGCGGGCGCGGAGGGAGGGAGGGAGGAAGGAGGAAATCTCCTGGAAAATATTTTAAATTTATTTTAAGGCTCAATACATCATAATTAACTTTTCTTCTGTTTAATAAGCATTCTAAAATCGCAACTTTGTTCTGCTTTCATTTAAATCTAGCCAGAACTCTTGTCTTTAAATATATTTTGAATGCTAAAATTTGTTCTTTTTACAGTTCCAGCCTGCGTCGATAAATTTTGTGTGCTATATTACATAGATATTTACTCAGCAGAATATGCAACAATTTAACCATACTTAAAAAAATAAAAACATAACAAAAATATCTTTTGAGAATAATCTTGGCAGAGATCAAAGATGTCTCTTTAACTTAAATTCGGCTATAGTTTCAGAGTCAATGAGACTTGTGAAATGTTATTTTTCACAAGACAGACTCTTATTCACGTAAACATATCCAGTGAAGAGCACAATCGAAAAGTGACCAAGCTAGGGGACACTGAAGTAAGTCTTTATTAGGCCTGTGAGCTTGAGTAAATTAATCTCTTTAAGCCCCTATTTTTCCACCTGTAAGTGGAAAGGAAACATCACACATGAAGTGTTTAGCACAGTATCTGACACTTAGTAAGTTCTCATCAATGTGAGCTATTTGTTATAATTAAATTGGCCCCCAAGTCCTCCCCACAGCTCTACTATCCAAAGGCAGCTGTCCTGATGCACAAGATGTGCATCAAGTGTCAGGAGACCACAGCAATTGTGAGTTGGAAAGTACCTCAGAGGTCTTCAAGTTCAACCTCCCACATTTCACAGATGTAGAGACTGAGACCCAGGTCAGAGAAATATGGTTCAAGAGCACAAAGTCACTTACTGACAGAGATTAAGGTGTAGGTTTCCTGACTGCCAGACACATTATTATTTCCTGTAGTTTGAGATAAATTGAGTCCCCTCTTATAAGGTGCTATATGCGGCAGAGTGGTGCTTCACACCATGTATATACTGCCTTATCTGGGGAATTCATTGGTTTTAGGCCCGGGGCTTGAGTTGGCCTCAGAGTATACCTCATAGGTCAGGCTGCTGGTCTGAAGGCAGGAGTGGATGTTGGGAGCCAGAGCCTGAAGACGTTCTCTGATGCCTGGAGAGGGCAGCTAGAACTATCCTTTCAAAGCACATATCAGATCTTGCCACTCCACCATAATTTTCCTGTAGTTTCCCATCTCACGCAAAACAGAATCTTAAATTCTAACCATGCATGCAAAGCCTGGAATACACTGGTTTCACTCACCTCTTTGATGTTGCCTTTTACTGCTTTCCCCCTCCTTGTTCTGCTTCAGACCTTACTGGCCACCATGCCATCCTTACAACAGACCAGGTACATTTCACCCGCTGGGCCTTGATTTAACATTCCCTCTGCCGGGCCACCGTCTCCCAGACATCCATATGGCTCTGCTTTTACTTCATTCAAGTCTCAGCTCAAACGTCATCTTGCTTCAGAGGCCTTCCATGCCCTCTGCTATACAGAAGACCACCTCTGTCCCTGCTATTCTCCTTTCCTCTCAGACTGCTTTATTGTTTTTCGTAGCACTGATCCTTAGCTGACATTTTGGTGGGTACTAGTTTATTGCTTATTGTGTGTTTCCCCTCTAGTCAGCTCTACAAAATCAGACATTTTTGCCATTATATCTTCAGAGTCTAGAAAACTGCCATGTACACAGGAGGCTTGCTGGGTTTATATGAAATGAATGGAGTAAGAGATGCAGGTATTAAGGGTTAGAGGAGGCATCTGTAAGTTTAGCAGACTCTACTGAAGAATTCTGAGCTGAAATGTAAGCATCAAGATGAAAACTTTAAGGGAGACAGCAGGCATCCTCTTTCTTAATAAGTCCTTACGCACCCCCACAACACTTGCTTAAATATATGTGCTTATTTTATCTGCCTCCTCTCACTCTTTTACAAAGTGTGTGAGAGCAAGAACTTTGTCTGGTTCTCTGCTATGTTCCTAGCACTAGACCAGTGCCTGGTATTTGGTTGGTGCTCAATAAATTGAATGAATCAATAAACAAAGTTTTATAAAGAGAAAGGGACAAGAAAAATAACAAGGACATAGAGTACCTAGTATAGGTCTTGAATATGAGCCAGACCCCCAAACAGGCAATTTACACACTTTGGCCCTGGTAAAACTAAAAATAACATTAATTTTCAGAAACTGAATTTATATAATTTTTTCTTTTCTTTCTTTCTTTTATTTTTTTTGCTATCAGTGTACCCTGTTGCTATTAGTAGATCTTATTTGGATAATAATTCTCTAATATTCCCTCGTCTATTCAACAAATATTATTGGAGGAACAATTGTGTGTTGAACACTGTGTTATATGCTACAAATATAATAGTGAGGAAAAGAAACACAATCCTTGCTTTTATTTGACTCACAATCTTGCAGAGGGAAGAAATATTAAGCAAATAAGCACATAAGTGATTTAATCTCATTGCTGATTGCGTAAACGTTCTTAAAAAAAAGACAAGATGCAACAGGAAAAAAAAATAGATTTATGTGAAACACATTCTGGCAAATACAATCTAGAGCTGTCCCTCTCTCAACCTTGAAACCATACCTGATGTATGTCCTAAGGTTCTAAGAGGTAGTTTTAGTACCGCTCACCTGAATGGGGTTCTTTACTGGAGCATCAGACTCCAATGAGCCACTGTAGAGGTCTGTTAATTTGATATGAGATATTTATCTGAAACCTATAAGTGCTATCTGAAACTGCACACTCGATATCAGCCAAAGCCCTCAACTTGGAAAAATAATAACCATAATTACAGCTGACGCTTCTCTATCCCACACTTAACGACAGGCAGTATTGTCAGCTTTTTACATATATCAACTCTTTTGTAGTTATAAAGTAGCTACTAATATTATCTTCATTTCTCAGGTAAGGGATCAGGCACTAAGAGATTAAGTGACTTGTTCAAGCTCATACGGCTATTTTGTGGCAGAACTGGGTCCATTCATAGTTCTCAATTGTTCATCTTTTGCAGATTAATAACCCTGGTGGCTCTGGAAAATATAGGGAAAAGGCATAAGCTCCTTTTTGTATTTTATTCCAAACAAGTTGGCATTGCCCAGCAGGTACTACATGTCTTTCCACTCTGTATTTAACACAAGGATGAAGGCTCTGGCTACAAATATTAGTTTTCTACCTGCCATTTCTAGATTTGACACTGAAATATAATTGTACTCTGAAATACAATTCTCTTCTCTCATTTTCCTGCGTGAACTATTCAGAGAGCACCTGAGGCTAACACATTTCTCGCCCACTACACTGCCACTCTGAAGACACTCACTGACTCCATCAAGCTCTCAGAGGTCTGCAAGCAAAGAAAGTGGAAAGTGAAGCAATGTTTCTATCAGTGTGACAATTTTCAACGAGAAAGTTCTTCTTATATGTTATTTTTTTTTACCCAAAAGCCCATACTATTAGGACAGAGAAGAGCAATAGTATAGAAGGCAGTATATCTGGTAAGCTATGGTACTGACTAAAACCCTAGCGTGTGCGCGCATGTGCACACACACACACACACACACACACCACTGTCTTATGGGAAACTTTGGATGTGTGTGTCTGTATGACTGGTCCTCAAATTGGGGTGATTTTCTCCTCAGGGAGACACTTGGCAGTGTCTAGGGACACTTTTGACTATTAGAACTTGAGAGTGATATAGGCATCTAGTGAGTAGAGGCCAGGAACACTGCAAGGTGTCTTACAAAGCACGCAACAGTTTTTCTTCACACTCACGACAAAGAATTATCTGGTCCAAAATAATAATGATGAGGTTGAGAAACTCTGGTCTATAATAAAGTACTTATTTTCAGTGTTTGTGAAATGAAATTAAATGAAAGTTTATTTACTGAGCATTTTTCATGTGCAGAGTCCTGTGATAGTTCTTAAAATAGGTCCTTCAACTAAAAGATCAAAAGGAGAGAAAAGATATAAAGCATGTGACAGACTTCTTGTTCTGGGATATAAAATAGATGTACTTTTCACTATTCCTTTCTCTAAGTACAAGCGAAACCCCTCGACCTTATATATTAAATAAACATAAGATGACTTGAAGAGAAGAAGGCAGACTAGCTAGGTACCTTGAAGCCCAAGGAACAACATGATGGTGACTTTCCCAGAAATAGAAATGCCAATGGTCAAAGGGAGAAAAAGAAGAAAGAAAGAAAGTGAAAAAGAAAAGGCCCAGGAAAAGCCAAAGGAACAGGAAAGAAATAGGCTAGCAAGACAGAAAACTTTTAGATAATAATCTTCTTTACTTCAGCCAAACACCACAGAAAAGACTCTAGCTTCATCCCACTCCATGTCAACAAAGACTGAGTGGGGAGCTTAGACCACCACTACCACCAGGCTGAAATGAAGTACCCCAACATCCTTTCAGTGTGGTCTCAGAGAAGGCCATGTGAGGAGCTGAGACTCATCTCTGCAAGCTAGTTACAGAGCCTGCTACCTGCCAGAGTGTCAGCGGAGACCAGCTAAGGAGCCCGAACTCCCATCTCGCCCTGCGGTAATGAGGCATCTCTTCCCTCCTCAATGGAGTGTCATCGAAGGGGGCTTAGTGGAGAGCCAGGACTCTCACCATTGCTCAGCGGTAACAAGGCCACTTCCACTGCAGTATGCATGGAGATCACGCAGGGAGCTAGAACTCACATTTCCTGTCCAGCGGTAACCAGGAACACCACTCCTCAGGTGTCAGCTGAGGTCAAGTGGGGAACCTGGACTTCTACCTACACTTGGTAGTAGTAACAAAATAGTGCCCCCCACTCCATGGAGAGTGGTAGAAGGAAAAGCCACATAAACAGGAGGTTTAAATACATCCTCTCTTCCATAAAATAGAAGAGGATGGAAAACTTCCTAATTCACTTTATGATAGTATTAACGCTTGTACTAAAACCAGAAGAAGACAATACAAACAAGGAAAAGATGTTTTTAAATGTTAGAAAATAGAATTCAATAAATATAGAGAATTATATACCTTAGACAAGGGGAATTTATTCCAGGGATCAAAACTTCGTTTAATACAGTCACGCGTCACTTAAGGATAGAGATACAGTCTGAGAAATATATTGTTAGGCAATTGCATTGTTGTGCAAACTCGACTTCTTATTGCTCCTGTAGTACACTTACAGTGTGTGCTTATTCATGTACTCGAAGGCCCTGGGGTTCCAGCTGTGCCAGATCACAAAGGGTTTTAATTCATGGAATGAAACATTGCCCCAAGCAAGACTGTTATCCTGTCTTTAAAAGCCTTGAAACCTGACATTGACTCAGTCTCCTTTGGATGAAAGTCCTTTCAGACATCCATTTCCAGAATAAGGAGGTTTCTTGCATATCAAATATATGCTGTGTCAAGTAATTTTCCTCCCAAATCAGATTATTTAGAGCTTCCAAAAATTCACATCAGCACTCATGGACTCATTACTTTCACATTATATAATGAATAATGACTCTTGAATCGTTTAAACCACCCAGCTAGCCCTAAATTCAGCATTGTAGTGGGTCTAGCCTTTTCTTTCAAAACTGCAAAAAACTCTTTGCTTTGGACCTGATCCCCATGGTGCTGAGATGGATACATTGCTGGTCTTCAATCCAGGTCATCAGAAGTTTCTGCATGTCTGATATATGCCCTTCTTGAATTTTTGTTAGTCTCACTGCCTTTAATAAAGATCCTTTAACAGTTTTTGCCACTTTGTTCTTGTTCTTCAAGATCATAGATATGATGAAATGATCATTTCTGACTGGTGAACAAAAACCATTACTGATTTTCCAACTTTGTAGTTATTATAATTTTAAATTTTGTTTTCAGGTCAGTCACTCAATGTCTCTTACTGGCAACATAAGCAGTGGATTTTGTACATTGATGGGCCACGAGGAACAAAACAACATGAAATTAAGTCAAACGCAAGAGAAAATGATGCAATCAAGATGCCCAATAAACTTGAGATGTCTGAGGCTATCACTTGCATAACAGCACACCGTTTTACAGCAAACTCTTATGAGTATAAAGACTACAGTCTAAAATAATGATAAAAGGTATAGTATAGTAATTACATAAATCAGTATCATAGTCATTTATTATCATTATCAAAATTATGTACTGTACATAGTTGTATGTGCTATACTTTTATACAACTGGCAGTGCAGTGGGTTTGTTTACATCAGTATCACCACAAACACATGAGTAATGAATGCATTATCCTACAATGTTACCATGCCTACATCACTAGGTGATAAAAATTTTTCAGCTCCATTATAATCTTCTGGGATCACCATTACATATCTGGTACACCACTGACCAAAATGCTGTTATGCTGCACATGACTGTATTTGAAAATCAATCAGTATAAGCCACCATATTAACAGGCTAAAGAGACAAACCACAGAACCTTACCAATCAATGCAGGAAAAGGCATTTGACAAAACCCAACAGTCATTAATAATAAAAATAATAAACTTAAAAAATATGAATAGAGAGGAACTTCTTCAACAAAGAGAATCTACAAAAATCTTGCAGCTAACATTAAGCTTAGTGATGAAATGTTTTTTTCGTAAAATCAGGAACATGGCAATAATACCTACTCTACTTTTATTCAACATAGTGCTGGAAGTTCTAGCCAGCTTGGTTAGACAATAAAATGAAATAAAAGGCATACAGATCTAAAAGGAAGAAATAAAACCGTATTTGTGGATGACATGATTATCTATGTAGAAAGTGCCAAAAACTCTACAAAAAATCCCCAAAATTATTAAGTGAATTCATCAAGGTCATAGAATATAAGATAAACATACAAAACTTAATTATATTTCTATATACTAGCAATAAACACATGGACATCAAAATTAAAAATACAATACTGTTTATAATTGCTCAAAAATGAAATAATTAGTCGTAAACCTAACAAACCATGTACAGGACTTCTATGATGAAAACTATACTGTGTTCATGGATTGGAATGCTCAGAAGAGTAAAGATATCAATTCTCCTCAAACTAAAAAATAAGTTTAATGAAATTCCTATCAATATATCAACAAGATTTTTTTTTGTGGATCTAGACAAAATTTTTCTAAAATTTATATGAAAACATAAATGAACTAGCATCTGTAAAAAAAAACTATTTTGTAAAAGAAGAATAAAGTGGGAGAAACCAATTTCAAGGCTTATTCTATTCGAGTTTATAGTTAGACTGTGTGATACTGGTGGAGGGATAGACACATTGATCACTGGAACAGTAAAGAATCCAGAAATTAACCCACCCAAATGTGCCCAAATTATTTTTGGACAAAGTGCAAATGCAACTAATTGGAGAAAGGATAGCCTTTTCAACAAATGGTGCCAGAGCAATTGGATATCCACAGAAATAAATGCATTTTAAAAAATAAAATAAAAAGAACCTCATCTGAACATCACACTTTATACAAAAGTTAACTCAAAATGAATAACTGACATAAATATAAACCTATAAAAAAAGAAATAGGAGAAAATCTTTAAGATTTAGTGCTAGGCAAGGAATTTTTAGACTTGACACCAAAAGCATGAGCCATAAATAAAAAATTAATACATTGTACTTTATCAAAAATTTATAACCTTCAATGCATGCATTTGGAGAAAAATCTATACTTTAGAGACCAATGACAATAACTGAGAGGTATAACTGAAAGCCATATCTAATCATTCAATCTTACATTCTCAATATTTAACTAGTAGTATGCAAATAACTATCGGTTGAATGAATATATAAATATGTGCAGAGTACTTTTTAAAACTTAATCTGCTATATGTGATGTGATTCAATTCAGTGTTCATCGAACATCTACCTTTGGAAAACTCTGTGTTAGATCCTGAAGCACTGAATTTTAGAGAAGGAAATGGAGTGAGCAAATTTCAGGGTAAGGAAAAGCAAGCACAGGACTTGCCCTTTAGATAATAAACATCACCCTCTGGAAAATGAGCCAGAGCAAGTCCTCTAGAACCAAGCATTCTAAAACTTTGGCGTTTGGGGTGGGTAAGCTTACCTCTGTCATCTCCAACACCTTGGTTCTACAAACTAACTATAACCCTTTAAAACGGGACTGCACATGCTTGGCATGGTTGTAACTTCTATCCCCTAGTATGTTGGTAACAGATATCAGTAATGAATATCAGTGTAGATCTGTGCCTAGATGTGGCTTTGGAATCTATCTCAGTATAGTGCTCTAGGCAGCACTGCCAACAGATCAGTCAATTTTAGAGAAAAACCTATCGTAACCTCTGGGTTTAAAAGGTGACCTAGCATAAGAGACACGTGTGAGATGAATGTCTCACTGCCCTGTTTCTGTGGAGAGTGGCCTTTCAGGTTTCTGGAGTTTAATAGGAAGAGTAGGTATAAGGCTTCAACTGGGTCATCCTACTTCAGAGGACTGGCTCTCAAACGGAGTATTTTTCCTAGTCCTCAATAGACACGTCACCACTCTCCCTACCTGCTGTCTCTGGCAGAGAGAAAGGGAGAGACAGGGACGAAGGGCTGCCATGGATTCCAGGTGTCCCTTAATGCAGTCCAATGTGGCCACCACAGGACCTCTCTGCTTGCCCGCAGATATCCTTTTGAGCGTTCAATTAAAAGGGACATTTGCTGACGTCCGTAGGTGGTGTGTGGTGCTGGCAGTTTCAACATGTTGGCTTCCAGCATGGATGTTTATAAGATTTGGGAGATTTTTTGTATGTGTGTGTGTTTAAATGCAAAAATTAATGTTTATAGGACCTGGGCTATTTTGTTTATTTAAAGCCTCTGAAATAACAGGGCTACTTTCTTTAACAACCTAGATAATATTTTGCAAAAGTTTTCCTGCAATAGCCACAGGTGTTTTAGCATTAAAATCTGAGGTTCAGAACCAGAAACAAAAAATAACCTTCACAAATCTCCCAGTAAAAAGTTTGTGAAGTGACACTGAGGAGAGGAATTCATTTGTTTACTCTCTGTGTTATATTCGGAGAAATCTTCGGAGTAAGGGAAAACTAAATCTGAATCCTGGATTTCAGTTTCCTCACCCATAAAATAAGGCTAATGATGCCTACTTAGGGGATTGTTGAAACAATGAAGGTAATTTGGAATTTCCTTTATAATTTCAGAGTGGGGTAAGTCCTTTTAATAAATACTCGAAATCCAAGAATCATAAAAGAAAATTTGATACATTCAAATACATTTAAAAAATAAGCAAATAGAATCTTGAAAAGAAAAACTAGAAATGGTATCTTTGTATTAATTCATAAAGAGCTCATCTCTTTAATATATAAAGAGCTCCTAGAAATTGAGAAGAAAATGGCCAAGAGGTTTATGAATAGACAGTTTACAGAAAAAAATACAAATAGCCCTTATACATATGAAAAGAGGCTCAGTTTCACTCAGCATAAGGGACAAAATCAAGTGAAATTACACTGAAACAACATTTCTCACCTATCAGATTGGCAAAAACCCAAAAGTTTAACAACACACTCTGTTGGCAAGGTGGTAGAGAAATGGGCACTCTCATACATTGCTAGTGGGAGTGCAAAATGGTACAACCCCTGCAGAGGACAATTTGGCAATCACTATCAAAATTTCAAATGCATTTACCCTTTGACCCTGTAATTCCTCTTTTGGGAATTTATCCTACAGATACACCTCATAGATATAAAGCAATGAATATATAGTAATGTGTAGATTAATTAATAGCAAAATATAAGAAACAATTCAATGGTCTATCAACAGGAAACTGATGAAATAAAGTATGGTGCGTGCAGACTGTGGAATATTATGCAGCTATAAAACAAAGAGTAAGGGTGACCTCTTTCACTGATATAGAAAGATCTCTTGCACTTCTTTGTGGGGGAAAAAAAAAAAGCCAGGAGCAGATACTGCATATAATGGGCTACCTTTTGTATAAGAAAGATAAGGAGTTGAGAGAGAAAATATATTTGTTTTAATTTTTGAAATGAAATATTTGTACTCTCCAAAAGAAATTAGTAGAAATAGAGTCCTTATGGGACACGGAGCTAGAAATAAAATAGAAACAGTGGCAGGAGCCATACTTTTTGACATTTTTAAATAATATTTTGACACTTAACCATGTGAATTTGTTATCTTTTAAAAAATAAACATTTAGGAAAAAAAGAATTAAATCCAATAAATTAACATAGCATATTTAGCCAGTATTCCAGATTCATCTAGGTATAAATGTTAATGGTTGATATAATTATAAAAATTACTCTCATAATTTTTGAATTGGGCTGTGCAGAGTTCTTGGGCTGTTTAAGAACACTAATGTCAGAATTTTCTGTGATATGTATTAAAAATGAAAATTTCTGGGCCTAACCCTATACTTACATAATCAAATCTCTGGGGATGAGGCCCAGGAATAGAGATTTTTCTAAGCTCTCCAGGTGATTCTTATGAATCTCAAAGTTTGAGTACCCACCTACAATCTACCTCTGGTACAAATGGTGGTAGAAGAAGCAAGCATGTAGGAGACCATTCTGGCCATGACTTCAATATCATAACTAGGCTGCCAAGTTCAAAATATCTATCTCTAGCCTTGAGCTCCCAACTTGGATATCCAACTGCCTATCAGCATTGTCACTTGACTGTGTAACAGGAATCTCAAATATAACACAACAAAAACTGAACTTAGGTTGCATTAGACATGGTCTCCTGCAGTCATCTCTTCTCTTACATGTTCTTCCTGTAGTTGTTCCTGTCTCAGTAAACAACATCATAACCCAACCTGTTGCTCAAGCTAAACATTTAGACATCTTTTACTCTTACCTTTGTGCTCTTCCTATATCTAATCCAGCAGCAAGTCTCATTCTCAGTAGGGACTCTACCATTTTGCACTCCCACCAGCATTGTACGAGAGTGCCTTTTTCTCTACTGCTTTGCCAAGAGAAACTGCAGTTGGGCATCTTTTCATATTTATAAGAGCTGTTTGTATTCTCCCTCCCCCACTGTGTTTCCCCTATAAACAGTCTACTCATGAACTTTGGTTTTTTTCAATGAGAAAACATTGTTGGTTTTTTCAACTCACTATCTGGGTGCTCTTTATATGTTTTCAATGGCTTCCCATTGTACTCAGGTTAAAACCCCGTTTTCCTTACTATAACCCACCAAGGCCTAGATGACCTGCTCTTTCCCACCTTTCTTATTTCATCCTGTGCAGCTCTAGCTTGCTCTCTGTGTCCTAGCTACACAGCCCTTCTTTCTTTCTTTGAACGTGCCACACTCACCCCTGCTTCAGGGCCTTTGTGTTTGCTAGGTCTTCTTCCTAGAATGTTCTTTTTGAGTCTCCCAAGCTTATCCCTTTGTGTCACTAGGACTCAAATCTCACCTCCTTAGGGAGAGCTTCTTTGATCACACCAATCCAAAGTAGCCCCCTAGCCCACCCCACCCCTCAAAAATTACTCTATCATCTCTCCCATTTTGTTTTCTTTATAGCACTCATCATTATCTAATATCTTTTGTATCTCTGTAACTCTTTGTTGCCTGAATGTCTCCTCTAGATGTAAGCTCCATGAAGCTGGGGCTCTGTCCACTTTGTTCACTCCATGTTCCCAGGACCTAGAACTGTGGGTGGCATACAGAAAGTACTCAATAAATGCCAAAGGAATCAATGACCTTCTGCTTTCCATGACTCTTCACGGCACCTCTTCCACTCTCTACTTCAGTCTTACTCAGTTTCACAGTCTTGCATTAAACTACTAGTGTTAACGTCTGTTTCTTTTCACCGGTTTTTGATATAATTCCTAAGGTAACATCTGATAGATCCAGCTCATCTTTTCTCTCTGGCCATAGTTGGCTGTCTTGATCTAAATCACATGTGATTGTGGATGGGTGGTAGTCGAAACAGAGTTTGTGGTTTGCACTGAAGTCTATGAAGAAGACTACTGCTTCACCTAAAGTGATATATCTATAAAAGCTAGAATATCGAGGACCTATAACAAGTATGAAAAGAGAGGGTCCTATCAAGATAGAAGGGGACAGAAAGGGGAAACTGGAACAAACTTTGCCAAATTCACAATCTTCAATGTATTGAGGCTTCTTCTGAAGCTCTGTCTCTACTCTGTCCTACTGGGGTCCAGGTCATTATCAAGAAAATCAGATCAGGAACAAATAGGACTGGGACTGAAGTGGAATTCACATCTTTTGTTGGCATGAACACAGACGTCAGTGGGCCAGACTTAGTGAACATGATGTGATTATGATCTGTTGCTCAGTGCTATCCACAACAACTCTTTACCATAATTAGCAAAGGAATCTGGAGTTTAACAGAAGAAGCAATTCCCACTTTAGTGGGTCATGGAAAGAATCTAAACTCTGCTTTATCTTGGCCTCTTGGACTTTGGAGCAGAGGGGCATTGCAGTCCATTTAAAATCAGATCAGCATCTCCTTTCTCCTTTGTAAAACTCATCCTTCTGCAAACTCTATAAAATAAAACCATCAGATTCCCAGAAGATAAAAAAATCCATTCTCTCTCTCTCTCCCTTACATATAAGTGCACCCTCACGTACTCACAGGCTTCTACAGATTTTAATAAGGTCCCTCGTGTGGGTCTCTTCGAATACAGGCAAAATACTCATAGTGAGAAAATGTCACATCTAATCAAGGGTGCTATAAAGGCAGCACTGTGGCAGGCAGGCGGCTCGCAAGTGGCTTGAACCGAATCACAACCTTTGCCTGTTGGTAACCAAAATGGAAGAATCTCATTTTGGGTCTTCATATTGGCAACTTTAACTAAGTATTTAGGATTTAAAACAAACAAACAAACAAACAAACAAACAAACCCTATATCCCTATATTTGTATTGGGCAAACAGCATAGTCAACTAATGAGAGACACTCAGAACTTTTATTTCTTGGGAGAAAAGTGCTTTAGAAACCAATGTTTGTTTTAAATATAAACACCTAAATACACAGACACAACCACCCCTCACTCCCATAGCATCTCAAATCTTTTTTGACCCTACGTTTCTGCTTACATTTCTATAAACTAGATCTTCAGCTTGGATTTCTTTAGTCCTGTGACTTAAGGCAACATCTCATGCTTTGAATGTATCTAAGCTCTTCCTGGTGTCTCTGGAGGGTTTGGTGTAGGACAGTAGTTCTTACCCAGGGAGATTTTGCCCAGAGAGGATATTTGGAAATGTCTAGAGACATTTTTGGTGTTACAACTGGGGAGAGCAGGGTGCTACTGGCATTTAGTGAGTAGAGGCTATGAATGCTGCTACACATCCTACAATGTGCAGCCCCCTACAACCAAGAATGATCAGGCCTCAGGTTTCAATTGCACCCAGGCTAATAAATCCTGTGGTAGGGACTCAGGTTTCTGCTGAGGCACTCCACACTGCAGCTTGCTGCTCAGTCATCACAGGGTCCAATCTGCAGTCCTTGGAGCTACATGAGGCTTGGACCTGCACCTCTGCTGGTTTCACTGTCTGCAGCTCTGGGATTTTGTCCTTTCTCTGTGTGATGATGAGCAATGAGAGGAAAACATTACACTCCTCTTTATTGGACTGTCTCTTCATTCCATTCTCACACAAGCTGTTATCGTCTGGATGCTCTGAGGAAGAATTCATGTGCAAGATCACTCAGGTTGTTGGTAGAGTTAATTCCTTATAGCTGTAAGACTGTGGTCCTGTTATCTTGCCAGCTGTCAATGGAGGACTGCTCTTGGCTCCTACAGGTCACTCTTGAGCCCTTACCATGGGACTCCTTTATCTCAACAACAGAGAACCTCTCTTGCATCAAATTTCTTTCAAATAAAATCTCTTTGATTTTTCCTTCTGCTACCAGTCAGAGGGAAAAAAATAAATAAAAAAACTCTCTGCTTTTAGAGGGCTCATGTGATCAAGTTAGGATAATCTCACTATCTGAAAGTCAAATCTGCCATATAACATATCCTAATCACAGAAGTAAAATACATCATCTTCGTAGTTCTGAGGCATGTGCACTGGAATGAGGGAGATCTAGGGGACCTCTTAGAATCCTGACTACCATACCAGGTGTTATGGACCATACATGTCCACCCAAATTCATATGTTGAAACCCAGTCTCCCAATTTGACTATATTTGAAGATGGAGCCTTTGAGGAGGTAATTAAAGTAAAATGAGGTTATAATGACTGGGCCCCAATACAACTGGACTGGTGTCCTTATAAGAAGAGGAAGAGATACCAGGAGTTTTCATTCAAAGAGGAAAGGCAATGTAAAGACATAGAGAGAATGTGGCCATTTGTAAGCCAAGGAGAGTGGTCTCTGGATAAACCAGACGTGCTGACACCTTGGTCTTGGCTTTCTAGTGTCCAGACCTATGGGAAATAAATTTCTCCTGTTTAAGCCACCCAGTTGGTGGTATTTTGGCAGCCCTAGCAAACTAAAGCACCAGACAGTAATACCAATGAGAACCTAATTTTAAAAAATTTGAAATTGAGATGACAAGACCTTTTGATAAAGTTTGAAATGCACTCATATACAAACCAATAGAAACACTCATGTGCCAGCCAAGGGGGACCAGACCATGAGATAACATGATATAACAATCTATATAGAAAGTCCTATTCACTAGAAAATCACATATAAATACAACTTAGTATAAACTATTGGTTTAAGATATATACAAAGTAGAATAGGACAAAAAAAAAGTTACCTGCAATGGTACTTAGATGCCTTCACAGATGAAGCACATCTCATTTAGCAGGTTAGGAAGATCTAATATGATTTAGAAGAATAAGCTATACTTTGTATAGATATGGTTCTTGGTAAATATTTGTGATTGCCTTTATATTGACTGAAAAACACTGGTTCAAAAGGAATCATTTTTATTAAAAAAAAAAAAAGGATCTGAGGGATACTACTAAGAGGCAGAGAGAAAAAAACAATATTTTTTTTCCATTTTACATTTCTGTCCAATTTGAATTTTTACAATGATTATGAATGGTTCAATAATATAGTTCTACAAAAGACAGCAAATGAGTATTTTAAAAGACACATATTGATGGGTTAGTTCTATTTCTGCTCCTCTCATACTGAACTAGGGATATCTGGATTGTGATGATGACAACCCGCAGACATAGCTAACAACTGTCAGACAGACTTCATGTGAGTATAGTTAGACATATAGTCTAATAGACAGACTGGTTTTTATATTTGTTGTTTTTTATCTAGTTGGACTCCATGGAATTTGCTCACACATTTTAGAAAATAGGGTTGAGTTCTTTAGGCTTATTATTTCTCCAGTTTAAACATTAACACCTTTAGAGGAGATATGCAAATCCATGATCTTTTTATTTTTGGAAGCTAAAATATAATCAGTTAAAAATTGAAGGTCCCAAGTTTTCTTCCTTGCCTTTAGAAATATAATCAGGAATAAGCAAGGATCACAAGGTACACCAGCAGATCACTTCACAGAATAAATTTCCAGCTATGAGCCTGAGACACAGTTCAGAACTCTGAGAAGTCTGATATAATCACATATGTAAAGTGGCCAGAGTTTTTTTTTTCTTCAAAATGACTTTAAAAAAGTGCTTTATTTTGAAATTAGCTATAAGAAAGGTGGGTGGAGAATGGCAAAGGTTATCCTGCATAAGGTGTACTAATCTTCAAACTAACCTCTCTCACAAGGTAATGATCTTACCCTGGGCCATGGGGGTTGCCACTTCTTTTATGTGTCTTTGAGTCACATGTTGTGGGTGAACCCATACTTCAAAGACAAAGATCAACTAGAGAGCATGTTTCTGGGTGTAAGATTTCCCACAAATGGGACTTACATAATTTCATAGCATAGGGCTCATAAGAGAAAGGCTGTCTCCGCAGGGAGATCTTGGAGTAGGCCCCTTGAAAGAGACAGTTGAATATTCCAGCTGATTTAAAAGAAATAAGCAGTTGATTTCTTAGATAGCTTCTAGAGTCTCATTGCCTTTTCTCTTTCCCAGTGGCAGCCAAAGTCCTGGCCAGCCTCCATGACTTGTAGAAATTCATGTCTCATAAACAAAGCTTCATGTCTATAAATTGATGACCTTGAAACGGTAGCTTTTTCCTAAATTCTATTTTTCCCAGAGGACAGGATTTAGATATTGCTAGATGTCTAGATCTCTGACTTTCTTATTCCAGAGGAAGTCACAGTTGATCTCTTAGCCATTATCACAGCTCCCCCGCCCATTTCTAGCCAACAGCTACAGCTGTAAATTTAAGCTGATACTATTAGCTAGAAGTATGAATGGATGAGTGAATGAATGAATGAATATTGACTGGCAGAAGCCCATGACAAAACACGAAACATCATTGTCATACCTCCATTCAATAGCTTTAAGAGTGAGTTTATTGCCACCATTTTTGTCCACTTCCCAGCATCGGGCCTCACAAAAATGAAAAAGAGCTTCTATTCATGAAAGATTGGGATTAACTACCTTAAATTGTGTAGAGAACACTGATAAATGCATAATAGCTTTCAACTGCCAGGTTTTAATACTTTCTTTGCCATTTACACATAGCTTTGTATTCTATGTGTGATAGGGTATTTTTCCTATTTTGTTCTTTTGATTTCTTATTAAATATGTTCATTTTAGAGATTTGTATGTTTATACTACAGTAAGTTTGCATGATAAGTTCTATACGTGTTAGCTAGAACCATTTATTACATTCAATAAAAAGGGAGGAAAGATAGTTTTGTTCCTACTATTTCTTAAACTGTACAAGACACGTGGGTTTTCTACATGACAATTTCTCTCCCCTTCGCAGCAACATATAAAATTTGTGACATACCACCCACAAAAGCAAGATGTATGGCAGCTAAGTTTCTCTCATTTGCTGTCCTTGTGGACCATTTTTAAACTAGAAGAAGGAGTTTAAAGGAGTAGGATTTAGTTTCCCCTGCTCGAAGACAAGTTTGGGAAATGGAGGGCAGATCCTCCCCAGCTGGACTGGTGTACTTCTCAGCCCTGTGCATGTGACCACAGCTCCTGCAAAAGGCAATCATGTAGCCCTTGCAACCAGCATTTACTTAAGGTTGAAACTCGAAACTAAAGTTAAATGAAACCAGAGCCCATCACAACTGAGAAAAAAAGAATAAAGGAAACAAAGGAGTTCATGTGGACAGAAACTGTCAACTTTCCCATTGCTTATATATGTCAGCATCACATCAGAAGTCCCCACCCACCTACCCTTCCTCCCTCCTTCCAAAAGTGATGCTGAGGGAAACGCGTGCAAAAGTAATAGGAACACATACATGAGAGAGAGCATTGTAGGGCTTTGCTAGAATGATTGTGACCACAGCAGATCATTTATTCAGTATTGCTAATACAACTAGTACCTTTAACTTACTCTCCTTAGAGTTAAGTTTCAGCACCTGGCAAGTGACATTTAACTGTGCCTTCTTTGAAAGAGCACTAAGAGGCCATTACCACCTAGTCCCCAAGCTGCTTTCAAAACTTGAACTTATGTGAGAACAAAGGGTAAGCCACATAGTACTTTACCTACCCTACTTTCCCACACATGGGAACCTTGCTCAACCTGGGCTAGTCTTTTGAGAGCACCTTATTTGTTTCACTGCCAAGGGTATCCATTCCCCAGGACTTACAGTGTGTCAGGCCCTGTGCTAAATACTGGATAAAGATGAGGTCATTTAATCCTTATAACGACTGTGTGATATAGAGAAAACTGAGGCACAGAGAGGTTAAGTGAGTTGCCCAAAGTCACTCAGCTGCTATATGGAAGAATCAAACATTCTCACTCTAGAGATTATGCTCTAAGTATATTCCATAGGCTCCATATGAATATTTGTGCAAGTGTGTGTATGTGTTTGTGAGTGTGTCCGTCCAACAGATATACAAATGGGTTTTGGAGCGGAGGTGCAAAAGTGACTCAAAAGCAAAAAGTAGAAAGATGAGAGACATCTTTAGAGTCTTGAAACAACTCTTAATGGGCACCCCTTCCATGTATACTCTAAAGGGGTGCTTTTAAAACACATCAACTGCAGGATGCTGGCAGAATATGTAACAATTTCTCACTCTGTCCCAGTGACAATTTGAGAAGGCCAATTAATAAACATCATTCATCAATTACCGGGGTTTCTAAAGAATATACTTGGGAAAGATGTGAATTGCAGTAAAACATAAGTCCAAGCCTTTTCAGATCCAAAAGCTTGTCTTCCCCAGCTTTGTTCTAAGAGGAGTGGCAGAGAGTGTTGAGAAAGAGTGGAAAAAACAAAAGAGTGAAAAAAATCCAAAATCCAGAAAGAATTCTTCATCTCACTCTATCTTATAAAGAAAACCTTAACCATCCTGCTTTGATGTTTCTCCCCACAGTGATTTCTATCGTCATTGAGACTTTATAGACAACAAAGGAAAGCATCTATCTCCTTATTAAAACATGAGCCCTTTTTCAGAAAGTAGCTCATTTTGACACATTATTAGGGAAAGTAAGATATCCCACCCAATAGCAATCTTGTGCATTTGCAAGATTAGTACTCTGAAGGTCCATTTGCCATCTCTCTCCTTTGTTCTTCCTCCATAGAACTTCCCCTAACCTCAGAGAAAGTCCTATGTGGGTGGAAATAAAAAAGATGAGAACAGAATCCATTTTATTATATTTTTATTAACTCAGGACCAGTAAAACCACTGCTAGATGAACTTAGACATCATTTAGTGCCATCTTTTTTTATTTTTTGAACAAAGAGAATAAGACCCAGATATGAGCTCTGAATATCCCCAAAGACACATGTTCTATCGAACTCTGAATCTCACTTCATTCTCACTTTTATTGCAAATTTTACATGCCCCCATTTGATTAAGATGGCAATACACCAGTCAACATAAGACATGTGGTTCAAAAGCCTTCACTGAATCAGCATACTAATTTTAGAGTAGCATTCTTCATTCCAGTGTCTTTCTAAAGAGATCTAAAACAATAATCATTTTAAAAACGTGTGACCCTCTTGGCCAAACTTAACTCTCAGCAAAATCCTACTTTGCTTTCATAATACAGTACCAGAGATAGTTTCAATGTTCTAGTAAAACAGTTGCTTAATTGCATTGATTAGTGTGTTTCTTTACTGAGAAGAACTGAGATAAAAGAAGCAAAAGTAGAAGTCAGGTCCTGGTTGCCAGCGTGAAGCCACAGTGACTATAGGCCCCATGAGGGCAGAAAGCTTGCCCATTTTATGTACCACAGTGAACCCAGTCTTAATAGAGTATATGGTGACTGATAGGCACTCAATACATTTTGCTTAAATAAATTAACAGAAGGGTAATGAAAGGAGGGGTTCCTTATACATTTCTATATGCTCCAGCTACCATGTTTCCCCAGTTGCCCAGAGACAAAGTGTTTTTGACAACTTATGGCACATCTCATACAGCTGGATCAGATCAGGTAGACAGCATCTTTTAAAAGAATGGGACTGCGAAGAAAGTACCATTCGGTACTTATACAGTGTGAAGATACTCATATGTACAGTGATGGGAGAAGTAGAGCTGGCTCCCAAGAATGGTCTTCCCCTTTCCTACTTTATCAATTCTGTAAACTAAATGTTATGCTTGAATTGACATGTTATCTCAAGATTGCCTTCTCTAAACCTCAGATTTCTTGTCTGTGAATTGTCAGTAATTCAGGTTAAAGATGGTAAATTTTTAAAAAGGTGCCACTTCTGGGTCAGAAATTTTGGAGATATTTGGAAGAGAGAAGAAATAATTTATTGATAGAAAAAAAACAATGCATGGACTGGCAATTCCAAATTGTGCAGGATACTTATCCCACAGGTAAGGGATACTATCTAAGGCAGTAGAACCCTTCTCGATAAAAACTTAGCAAGGGCTGAGTCAAGTGATGATCTCTGAGGTATTTAATTAAAGGACAGCTGAATAGCCATGCCAGTGGATCTTCACCCCTGTTCATCTCCACATATCTTCAGATTCAGCAGTTGGCTATGGTTCTGTGCCTAGGTTAAAACTCTAAATAAATTGGGGGCTTTGTTTTGAGGATAAAAAAAAAAAGAGCATTGGAACAGGAGAGAAAGGTGGACTACAACTCTGAATTTGGATATAAAACAGAAAGGCAGCTCCTTCTTGAAGTGCAAAGCTTTAAAGCGAATTGCCTCCTATATTTGGCAGCCAGAAATGGAGATATCATAATCTTGGCCTACATTTTTGAGAAGCTTAAATTCTGTCATTCTCTGTCTTCTGAAGAGAACGTTCCCAGTGAGAACAGAGCCCCACTGCAGATGTAATGCTTCATATATGCTGAGAAAAGCCCACATTAGCTGCCTATATTAATTACCTCAGCCTTCAGTTTATACAATGAAAAGGACAAACTAGAATCACTAAACATTTGAGTGACATAAATCATGAATAAAAAAATCAAAATCTGGAACTAAAATAATTCTAGGGAGAAAGGAAGAACTGAAAGTATGTCAAACACACCTATTTGAAAGGTGTGGGTTTTATAAATATTGATTTATTCTGAATAAGAGGAAAATATAAATAAATAACGTTAAAATATACGGTTAAACAAGACACAATTAGAAATAAGGTGTAGAGCTTCCAAAATACTGGTGTAAGACACAGCAAAACACAAAACCAGAAAAGAAACAAAACAAAAATTCAGTGAATCCAGCGAGAGGAATGAGAAGACATAGCAAACAAAAAAAAAATTAGATCGAGTATGCATATAATCACAATAAAAGCAAATGGCTTGAACTTACCCATCAAAAAACAAAAATTGCACCTATGTAGTTTATGAGGAAAATAGTTTAGTACTGGTTTGAAAAGATTGAAAATATGGAGATTTATAAACATATCAAGCAAAGGACAAAGAGGCAATTTATAAGGAAGGAATGTAAATGGTCTATAAATTTATGAGAAAATACTTAACCTCTAATTAGAACTGAATCTAATAATGAATTGAAGGAACCATGAGATACTATTTTCACCTGTAATAGGCAAAATTTTTAACAATTAATGTAGCTAGGGTTAGTGAGAATGTGGGAAAACAGGCTGCAGGTACTACAAATTGGTTATGGTGGGACACTGGGAAAGTAAAATGGGATGGCCTCACTGAGTCATCTCCAGGATGAAGACTGGGGGCCGGATCATAGGTACTTAGGTATCAAGTTGTGTCAGCAAGTCATGTGATCAAAAAGAGTAGAGATCTCAACCCAGATTTGATCCCTATTGTGTTCTCTAGTGAAAGTTCCACACAAGAGTGTGCTCAATTTCTCCATCTGCCTTACTGCTCTCATAAGATGAAATAAAGTAGTATATGTAAAATGCTTTTCAGAATATAAAAAGCTACACAATGTTTGATATTATCATTTTTAAAATAAGAATAAAATATATTGACATGAGCCCACGAGAAGCACAGGAAAAATGAAATGTGTATAAGAGTGAACAAAATCTATCACAACCTGAATATTTTTATTCTGCCTCAAAATTAAAAAAAAAAAAAAAAAAGAACCACCAAACAACAACAACAACAAAAACTAAAAGTATAGTCAGCATCCTTGGAAAGATCCAAATAAACAATCAGCTTGTTTTCTTTATAGGAATGCAACAAGATGTTCCCCTGCTCCCCCACAGCTGTGCCTGTCTAAAACATTCACCATCACTGGGCTTCTTAGGGAGCCCACTTAGGGGAAACCAAAGAAAGTGCTTTTAGCAGCTGGGTCTCAGACTCAGGCCACAGGTCTCAGTGTAGCTTGTCAACCCTGAAGTGGGAGGCAGGGACTCAGGACATTGGTTATACCTTCCATTGTCTGCCTTTTACTGTCACAGCTACTACTGTTGTTAAGGATGACATCTGAATAGACTTTTGACACTGAGGAGAGAGAGAAGACTTCCATAATCCAGGAATGACAGGGTTTCTCAAAGGGAATGAAATTTTCTCTAAGATCTTTGGTATAATCTTCAAAAGTCAGCTCTTCCACAGAAAATTTCCCTTAACCCAAGACATTCTATTTGAGAGTCACCCCTCTATAAATCAAACCATTAAAAAAAAAATCCGGTATCAGACAAATATCAATATACTTCAGGAGTAGTTAAGATACTAAGTTGGAACTCTGGATCTATCTCTTATTAGATCTGCAACATTATATGTATAAGTTATTTCAATTCTTTGTGCCTCAGATTCTTTTTTGACCCTCTTAGCAACTTTCAAATATGCAATACAGTTTAATTATCTACAGTCACCAAACTGTACATTACATACCTATGACATTTTATAACTGGAAGTTTGTACCTTCTGACCCCCTTAACTCATTTCTCCCACCCCCTACTTCCCATCCCTGGGAACAACCAATCTGTTCTCCACATCTATGAGCTTGGTAGGGTTTATTTTGGGGCGGGGGGAAGGGGGATTAGATTCCACATATTAATGAGATCATATGGTATTTGTCTTTCTCTGACTTATTTCACTTAGCATAATGCCCTCAAGTTCCATTCGTGTTGTAACAAATGGCAGAATTTCATTCTTTTCTATGACTGAATAGTATTTCATAATAGATAGATGATAGATGGATGGATGATAGATAGATAGATAGATAGATAGATAGATAGATAGATAGATAGAGATGGATATAAGATGTGTATGTATATGTGTGTGTGTGTGTATATATATATATATGTATATATGTATATATATATGTATATGTACCACATCTTTTTATCCATTCATCCATCAAGGGATACTCAAATTGTTTCCAACTTTGCTTTTATAAATAATGCTGGAATGAACATGGGGTTCATATATCTTTTCAAACTAGTGTTTTCATTTTCTTTGGATAAATACCCAGAACTGGATAACATGGTGCTTTTGCTTTAAGTTTTTTGAGAAACCTCCCTACTATTTGCTATAGCGGCTGTTTATATTTCTATATCAACAGTGCGCAAGGGTTTCCTTTTCTCCACATCATTGCCAACACTTATTATTTCTTATCTTTTTGATAACAGCCATTCTAACACTCTAAAATGAAGTGATATCTCACTGTGGTTTTAATTTGCATTTTCCTAATGATTAGTGATGGTGAGCATTTTTCATGCACCTGTTAGCCAATCATATGTCTTCTTTGGAAAAATATCTATTCAGATCCTCTGTCCATTTTTTAAATTGGATTTTTTTTTTTGCTATTGAATTGTATGAATTCTTTACACACACATATATCCTTTTTAGATATATGATTTGCAAATATTTTCTCTCATTCAGTAAGGTGCCATTTTATTTTGTTGATGATTTCCTTTGCTGCGCAGAAGCTTTTTAGTTTGATGTAGTCTAACCTGCTTACTTTTGCTTTTGTTGCCTTTGCTTTCAAATCACATACAAAAAAACCCAGACTGATGTCAAGGAACTTACTACCTATGTTTTCTTCTAGAATTTTAATGGTTTCAGGTCTTACATTCAAGTTTAATCCATTTTGAGTTAATTTTTTGTGTACAGTGTAAGATAGTAGTTTTACTATCTTTGCATGTGGCTGTTCAGTTTTCCCAACACCATTTATTTTTTATTTTTATAATGAGATAATAAGAGTACCTACCCATAGGCTTATTATGAGAATCAAACGAGATAATGCAATATAACACTTGCCACATACATGGTTCTGGTATGTGGCAAGTGCTTGATAAACAGTACCACTGTTTTTTGTTATTATTTCATTCATACTCTATTATTCTTTTACTTCCATTCAAGCAGAGTTACCAGTTCATGAGCACACAATGTTAGCAGAAGAAGGCAGTAGGCAAGGTAATATTTGGTCACCCAGGAGGAAAAGACCATATGGCCTAGGTTATATTTACAGACACACAGCCAGAAAAAAAGCGGGGCTGCTGTGAATAAGATAGTTTGAAAATGTACTGTACTAATCAGGAATGAGAGAACAGGTTTAGTATCAAGCACCAGTTGTTGAGTCAGCTGAGGGACATAGCTAGGAATCAGATTCAAACTAGATTCAGTCTAACTTCCTAAGGCTTCTTTAAACTAATCTAGAAGAAAACAACACCTCCTTTTCTGACAGGCCAAGTTCAGATCCACAGCCCAAAATTGCATGATCTGAAAATTCTGCTAGAAACATGACTCTAAATGGAGTCTTCTCATTCTCCTCCTGACCCATTCCCTAACCTCCCACACTTTTTAATGGTTCAGAGTTCTAATGTGGCTTAGGATGTAAAAAACTAGAGAGAATATCCCTGCTAACCTAACAACGAAAAGCTGAACAAATTACAAAATCATAACTTTTTTTGAACTCTTCAGATCACTGAGGTTGCAGGACAAACATGTAGCCTGAAATCTAAGGAAAGAGAAGCTAACTCCAAGGAAAGATGGAATAAAAGCTTTGGCTTTTAACCTAGACTCTGATCTAGACTCTGATCTATTCTAGGTTGACTCGACCCACACATTAATGGCTTACCACCAAAAAAAAAAAAGAAAAAAGAAAAAATAGGTCTTGAAGAAACAGTTGGACAAAACCAACTGCATCAAAATATTGCCTGCACTGGCCCTTCTGAGCATACTTTAGAGAATCGTAAAATGGTGATTAAAGGAAATGGCTGATTTCATAGGGTATCCCCCAGCAACTTATGTTGATGGAACATTTTTCTCATAGTTGGCTTCTTTATACCAATCTAGGCAGGAAATCCCTTGTGGCAAGCGTTCTAAGTTCATATTAGGTCAGAAAGTTTGGTGATATATTCTCTGAAGAATTTCAGAATTGACCCTTCCTTATTACGTAATAAATAGTAGCCTCTTGGATTTCTATAGTAAATTTCTTTCAAAGTTCTAAGTATCTTATATTTACTTCTTATTAGTCTCCAAAATGTTTGCTTCAAATAAGGAAAACAATGAATATATCACCATTTACCACATGTAAAAGGTAGACCAGTGATAGGGCTGGGTTATTAATTGTTTTTCAAACTCAGTTAAAGAAAATTTCCGCATTTAGAAGAAAAGATGATGGAGACTTGAATTTTGTTGAAAATCCCCTAGGCGAGGGTCAGCATCGTGTATGTGGTGGGAGTCAATGGAATATGACCCTTTATTTACCAGAAGCAATTTGTTTTTAACAGCCTCATTAATTTTATCTTCTGAAAAGAACTTGGCCGTCAGATTTATATCAAAAACCAGAAGACTGTCTTTTGTTTTTGAAAGGTGTCTGAGTCACTTAAGAGTCACAGAGTTCTGTGCTTGGGGAAGACCTTCTTTGGTGTTGAAAGATGTCTGAGTCACTTAGGATATGTAGAGGGATGGCTCCCTGCCAGCTCGTGGGTTATCTAACATCTGAGCAGCCCAAAGTTCATGTTGGCTGTTTGCATTAATCACCGTAATTTGACTAACAAGCCCGAAGTGACGGCTTAGCATCAGCCTGGCACTAGGGCCACTAACTGAACAAAGACAAAGAAAAAGAAAAAGGGAGAGTTGGGAGGCAGAAATCCCCTATTTCTCTCCATGGTGGTTGAGAGTTTCCAGTGTCAGTAAAGACATCAACAATTCGAACTAAAAGAGATGGTGAAGGGAAGCTCAGGTGAGGAGAAAACAGTTTTAACTTCTTGCTCTCCTAGCTATGTTTTTACTTTTTTCTACAAATCTTAGCCAGTGTCCCTCTGACTTTTGGCTGTGGCTCTATGTATGGTACAACTGTGCTGGACTCCAGGGTTCCTTGGCTTCCTTTGCCATGTTGATCAAGATTTCAAGCTAGGCACCTTTGATTTAAAAATGTCAGATATTGTTATTTTCTGTTAAAAAAAAAAAAAAAAGTAATCTACCTATCTCCAAGACCTAGGTAAGAATAGGTTTTTGTTTGTTTGTTTTTAAGAATTTTGGCAAAATAGAAATGAATACTTTATTTACAGGGAAACTGATGGTAGAGCTGCACCCCTCACTATCACCACCACCACCGCCAAATTACCTATTTCTTAAATATCTAAGTCAAGCAATTGATTGCCTTGCTTTCAGGGCAGGACTCTTTTCCATAATTTTTCAACTCAATATTGTCTCTTCCAGTTTGCTTTAAGTACTTATCTGGCCAAGTATTATTGCTGTACTATTAATGAAGCACACACCTTTGATTCTTTTCAGTGGAAACTCAACCTACTGGTCACCACTACTGGACCATACTCTTCTTTTCCAAAAATTCTCTTCCATTTCCTGAACTGAGTTCACTAGTTTATGAGAATACTTTTTGGCAAACTTTAACAAGAAACAGGGCTCCTCAGAACCTCTTGTATGTTTGTGTGCTTTGTGAATCTCCACAAGCAGATATGGCATGCATAGTTTCCCAAACTTATTTGAAAAAAGAGCCCCTTTACTTCTCTCACCAACGCCACCTGTTGTTTCATAAAACAAAGTGTGAACATTTCTGTCAATTTCATAAGTTGATTTCCCCTTCCAATAACAGGGGAGACTACTTTTTATTCTAAAACCCAACATTTCATTTTATCCTATGATCAGAATCCCACCTCTAGTTCTGAGCTTATTTGCCAAACAGGCATAATTGACACAGCCTGAGTCCAATCCCTCTTACTTGAGTTACCATTATCTACATTTCTCCAGGTGTTAAAAAAGATACCTCTCTTTACAGAAGAGTGGACTTTCAGAATTAGATTTATTACGGTTATACTTTGTGATTATTTCTCACATATGGTAACACCAAAAAAAAGTGTGACTCTCACATTCCCCCAAGTTAATTCATAGGTCAGAGACATAGTATGTTATCCCCTCTCCAGATAGTTGGCTTGGTTCTTTCTGCTTTGATTTAACAAACTATCATTTTTAAATTCATAGCTTAGAGTGTAGCCATAACACATACTTCACAAAAGAGCCTAGATATTTAGTAAAAATAGTATGCCCATACTTTTACGCTATAGCCAATCTTCTTGTTCATAAATTAAAGCCTGATTTAAAAGAAAATCAGATTCTCTTCAGAACTACAAATCTACCTTATCATATTTTTATTTTTGATTTGTGAAAACAAGAAATATAGTATTATACTCCTCTTCCAATTGCAAATTAAAACTTATGTCAGTTTTTTTTTAAAAGTAGAAGTGGATCCAGTTAGGAGAAATATTTATTTTGATTAAGTCAGAAGATTCTGTACATGTTTTTTTTAATAATGTATTTTTTTTTTTTAAGTGTGGGTTCTTTTGGAAGAAAACAAAGGTCGCTGCGAGCTGGAAGAGGTGTCTCCTATTTTCACAGTGATTTCAAAGCTTGAGTCATCCTTGTCATTTGAAGACTCAACTGCCCCAAGCTGAGTCACAGAGGCAAAGTGAAGAGGGGTTAAACTGAGTTTTGAAATCAATCCAACAGTTTTGATAGTGGTCACTTACGACATCACCCATGGAGGCTGCTTCATTCATTGCTACCTCATACACCTTTTCCACTTTCCATGGCTCCCCAGAAAAAAAGTGTGTTGGATTCTGTTCACTTCCCAAACATGTCTTTTCCTCTTAGAGATAATGTGCTTCCTGGCAAAAACAACTCCAAATATTTGGATTTGCACAGGTTAATACCCACATATCCTTAAGTTCTCAGTATAGAACAGTAGTCAGTTTATTAAAAAAGATTGACCATATTTTATCCTTACATCTCTCAGAGTCATTGTGAGGAATAAATAAGTTGGTATATGTACAACAGTTTGAATAGGGCCCCACACAGAGTTAGTGCTACTTACCAAATGTAAGTAATAAAGGTCACCTGTTATTAATACTACTATTATTAATTCCACCACTACTGCTGCTATCAATGTCTCATTCGGTCTCAGAAATTGAACCTCAGAATGACATGTTTTAGATCCTTGTGGTCCACGTGGTGTGCAGACCAGCAACAGCATCAGCACCAGAAAGCTTGTTAGAAATATGGATTCTCAGGCCTCAGCCCAGACCTATGGAATCAGAACCTACTTTTTAGAAAGATACACAGGTGATTCTTGTGTACGTTAATGTTTCAGAAGCACTCTCAGATAACAGAATACTCTGGTTATCGGGACTTGCCATGTTCACCACGTATAGATATTCAATTTTCAAAGATTTAAACAAGAATTCAACAAAAGAAACTTTTTTTTTTTAATTACTAGGGACAAACCCAAGACCATAAAGGTCTGCTTACTGTTCTGTATTCTAGCATATTTAAAAACAGAAAGAAGACATGACAACCACCAGTGCCTGTTACCTACTGGACATTTCACCTTGTATAATCCTTTGGCACCTCAAATATGACATGTTCTAAGCCAAACTTATAGACTCTGTTGTAAGTTGGATTCTCCAGATGCAGATGCTGAGATGAGGATTCCTGCGAAAGTGATTTATTAGGAAGGGTTCCCAAAAAATCTCATAGGATAGAGAAGTGGGACCAGGAAGAAAGGGAAGCTAGGCAAGAAAGCAATATCAGGAAACTTCCATGAGTAATATTGATTCAATTTCTCAGGAGATTTTGGAGACAGTGGTAACTACTTGCAACACAAAGTGTGGTTCATGGACCAGCAATATCAACATCACCAGAAAATTTGTTAGAATTGCAGAATCTCGGACACCACACTAGTTCTACTGAATTGTAATCTGCATTTTAACAAGATGCCTCAAGCGATTCATAAGCGTACTACATTTTGAGACAGACTGGTATAGGTCTTACATCAAAGTTGTCCCAATTAGGAGCAAGAATGAAGTATTTATATCCATTGCTTTATCAGTCTTTGGGGGACTGGTTCTAGGCTCCTTAATTTCTTTAATAAATTCCAAGCCACTTTTCTCTCTGTGTGCACACAGACAAAAGAGTTTCAAAGGGCCAGGTTTGGCCCCTGACAGAAATCCAGGTTTGGCTGCTTCCAAGTGTTGGCTAAGAAAGCTAATACACCTGGAGTGGGTGTGAATGGAAATGGTAAAGAAATCTCCGGGTATTATAGGCAGAGAACTAACCAAGCCTGCTGTAGTCTCCATTTACTTTCGCCCTTATTCTGCCCTTTCTCCTGCCTTCCCTTGCATACAAATCATCTGCCTTCCACAGAACTCCAAGATTACTTTTCCTTACTTGCCAAGACTGAATAGATAACCAGTCCTCTCAGATCCACCTGTGCAAATGTTCTCATATTTCTCTATTCTCCATTCTCCTTGCCACTGTCCAAGTTCAGAGTTACCATGCCACACTGCTGCACTCCCACCAACTGCTCTCAACTGCCAAACTCTGTCTGTCACCTACATCTTTCAATGTACAATAAGAAAGTCCCCTGCTCTTCCATGCCTTTCCTAGTACTTCCAGGCAGAAATGATCATCTGCCTTCTGTTCCCATAGCAACACTTCTGTACATTCTAGTGAGGCAATTGTCTTATTTTACTAGTGTTAGTCATTTATAAAATCCAGCTATTCAGATAGACTCTGAGCCACTTCAAGATAAAGACTGTGGTTGCAATTCCTGTGTGCTTAGCACATATTAAGTGATCAACACATATTAAATAATGAAATTATCGTCTCTAAGGCATTTTTCAAGTACTTTCACCTCTGGACAGGTGCCATAAATCTATACCTATATTTAATAAACCCAAGGATGCAAAACCTACACAAAGTGAAAGAAGGGTGAGAGAAATTATACATGAACCTTTCATGCTTTCCATAGATGAAACCTCATTCATTTGCCACCTTGCAGATTCTTTCAATGCTTTGGAAGAATTTATTTGGCATCTTTAATGCAAACGATTCCCTCAAGAATTAGTCACACACATTGGATTAAGTGCATAACAGCTAAGGCCAATCACTGTTTATTATTTTAGCAATTAATAATCAATTTTCATATCCATAGTGGACTTGAAACTGTTTCCCAAATCCAAGCCTTGAGAATAGATGCTGTTTGCTTTTACTAGTATCATCCCGAACAAGTGCAACATTTGTAACTTGAGTAATTAGCATCCGGTCTGTTCTTTCTAAATTGTGAGTATCTCCCACTCTCTCGCTAGTGCTCTATCTCTGGCTTAATTAATGCTAATGCATACTGCCCTACAAGAATTTGCAAGCTGTACCGAGAAATAATTCAGTGTTAGTTTTGTAATTTAGTGCACAGAGCACATTTGTGCAAAAGCTTTGTAAACTGGGCCCATGGTCAAAGGGAGCAATTAGCACTTTGTTAGTATGCAATGATGTACTAATCTGTGCAGTCCCCAAAAGCAATTGTCTGTTCCATTTTGCCCTCATGTGCAAATTTTTTCCAGTGTATACATCACTGCTCCAAAAATAACATATTGCACTTCTGGTGCTGTAAATTGGGTTCATGATGATGAAGACATATCAATTAGAAAATATTTGTAGAAGGGAAATGCACACTAGTTTGGCCCTGCAATTTCTAGCAAAACAAGGAAGTTGGTGTGCAGCCTTCCAGGGGAGCTATAGTTCTCTATTCTTCCTTCAGATTTCATAAGCGAAGTTGTCTTCATATTTAGAGAAAGACTATGGGAAGGGCATTTGGTGGGAAAATAAGACCTCAAATCAGAATAGTTAACCCAAAATCACACTGACGTGGACTTTGTTAACACTGCAGACTGATTTGCATTTAAACAGACGCCATCCGTTCCTTTATTTAAATAGCACACAAGAACCATATATTAATTTGTGTATTCTTTGGACTTCTCAAGTTCTCAGTGAAGCCCATGACAAGTAAAGTTAATGATAAAAATAACAATAATGTCTTATATTTTTACAGTGATTCGCAGTTTTCCAAGATATCTTAGGTACATCGGCTCATTTGAGTCTCACCACACATCTGTGTCTAGGCATTACTATTATCACTTTGCTGATAAGGCAATGTGAGCTCAGAGAGGTTGAATGACTGTTACAAAGTCACACGGGAGGCAGTACTTTGTATGGTTCAAAACATGAGCTCTGAAGCCAGGCTGCCTGCAGGCACTTTTCCATTCTGCTTGTGTCTGACCATATGAAACTGGCTTCACCCTTCCATGCTCCAATTTTCTCATCTCTAAAATGGGAATGATAGTTATAGTACATGTCTTAGGGGGTTATTGTGAAGATTAAATGTAAAACACTTAGAATACTATCCGATACAAATAGGTGCTATATAAACATTAGCTACTATTATTATTCTTATCATTATTATTTAGTGTAAGTAAGTGACAAAGCTAAGACTTATTCTCAGATATGGTTAACTTTAAGAGAATTCAAAGGTATCTAGTAAATATAACTATCTTTTGTTCTCAGGGATTTCTTTTTCAGGCTAAAAGATGAAAGAGCTGAAGGGAAAATGAGTGCCATTCACTTGAGGAAAAGCTATTGTAGGAAGTACAGAGAATATTGTTCTTTGTTATCATCAAAGAAAGATATAATAAACTGGAATTAAGCTGAAGCATGATTTTGATTTTATACAGAGAAATGGTCCTGATAGTGAGAAAAAGGGTTCTCAAGGAGAGTGGCAGATTACAAAAATGACGACAATCCAGCCCCTTTCCTTGTATCAATGGCTCTTGTGAGGTACCTTTGTAGCTCCTGCCATCAAGAGGAGGAGCCTATTTTCCCACCTAGTGATTCTAGGATGGCTTTGCAGCTTGCTTTGGCAAATAGAATGTAGTGGAAGCTATGATGTGCCAGTTCTGAGTCTAGGACCTCAAGACACTTTACAACTGCTGCTCTTGTCCTTGGAAAGCTGACCAGTTAGCCTAAGCTAGCACGCTAGAGGAGGAGACAGAGCCCAGTTACCCCCTTGCCCCAGGGGACAGTTAGCAAACTCAGAAGGCAGCCAGCTCGCTCACTGGTACCTGACTGCTGATTCCAGAAGAATCACCCAGCTGAGACTAGGCCAAATTGCTAACCCACAGAAATATGAACAACTAAATCCGTATTGATGCTTCGAGCTGCCAGGTTTTGGGTGATTTGCTACACAATGAAAGCTGATTGACACAGAGAGACTATGGTACCTTTGGCCTTAAAAATCCTTGAAGACAGAACAGGTATCTCCTCTATTTAGGAAAAAAAAAAACAAAAAAAAAACTATATGGGATAAAAGGATGAAATAGGAGATGTAAGTTTGTTGCAACATACATGCTTCTCTGAGTTTGTGAACTGGAGGTTTAAGCTTCAGCTAAAGAGCTGTTTATAAGCAAACGGCATAATCTTTTAATCATGCATATCATAAATATTATTGAGCACCTACTATGTGTCAAATACAAAGAAAATGCAGTGCTTTCTTTCCCAGAAAAAAATTTTACAAATAAAAATTGTGACAAATGTAATTTAACTATATTTTTGTTCACTAGTTGATGTTCAAAATCAAGGTTTTTGAAAAGAAATAAATTACATTTCCATAGTAGTCATGTAAACTTAATGACAATATTGCATGAAAAACAGATATGTTATAAAAATGTTCCTAGAGCATACACGAATGTAATAGCACCAACTTGTAAAAAGTTGAAAATCTAAAATCAGGCATTTGATCAGACATCAGGCCATGCCATCCTTTAATTTTCCCCAGTATAATTTAGTGGAGCATGTCTTAACCCTTCATAAGAACTTTTGCCAAAAATGTATATACCAATCAACATTTCTTGTCATACAAATTTGAAACAAAGTCTGGGCTACCTCATATTCTTTTCTCTCTTTGGCATTTGGTAACCATAATTTTATTATAATCCTCATTCTAAAGAAATTTCTCCTCCTTATACTTGTTCTCCTCTGTATTTGTCAGCTGCAATTGGGACCACTTCCCTTCTCTTTTCTGGTCTTGGTGGTGGTGCTATTTTCAACTGTGGCACCATGCTGGCTTTGGGACCAACCTCCTTACACTCAGAGTATAGCAGGATGGCATGGAGCTCTCTCAGTTTTCTCACCGTTGGTTTCACATGGGAGGCTTGGTGTCTCTCATAGTTTGAGAACACTTATTCAATTTTTTTAATTGCCTGGAGCATAGTACATAACCCATAGTGTTCTCTCATTCATCCTCTTGTTCATTCACTCAACCAATAACTATTAATCTAGGCAATATGCTGGGCATTGGAAGACACAAATATGAGCCAAATTGAACCTTGTCCTCATGGAGCTCATATTCTAGTGGAAGAGTCAGACTTTTGCCAAATAATCACAAAAACAAATGTAAAATTGCTCCTGGAACAAGTGCCACCTGGTATATGTGTCCTTTGTGATAGTTGAGGTCAGAAAGGTCTTTCATAAGGAAATGTTACTTGAAGTGAAATGGGAGGCCTGTGCAGACATCAACTAGAAGCAGGAGGCAAAGAAGGATAGGCAGAGGAAAACGCAAGTGCAAATGCTCTGTGGCAAGGAGAGGCATAAGGAGAATGTGGGAATAAAAGACAATCAGTGTGAGTAGGATCAAGGTCAAGTTGAAAATGTGAGTGGGATGAGGAACCAAACTGAGTAGTCCTTATTAAGGAATTTACCTTGATCCCAAACGCAGAGGAAACCAACGAAGAATTTAACAAGGCATCAACATGGGCAGTGTGGCATTTCGATAAGATTACTTTGGCTGCAGTGGGGAATAAGGATACATGGAGTTTCTGTTCCATAAGCTGTCCCCCGAAAAGTCAAACCCCAGCTACATCTGAGTCCTTTAGACCAAGGAATGAAAAGGAACAGCAGGTGGAAGATGGTCTAAGAAAAGACAAAAGCCAGAGCTGGACTAGAAGAGAGAGCAATCAGCACTTTGCCCACCATTCGTAGGACCGCATCAAAATATTCTAGATAGTAGATTTCAAGGCCCCATCCCACAACTTCTGACCCTGAATCTCTGCAAATGAGCCCCAGGAATCTGTCTTGGTATTTTGAGTCAACTATGATTAAAAATTATGCTGTTTAAGGCAAATAGATAAGTTAGAAAATGATGAGGCTGAAAGTATTCAAAATTCCATCAACTCTTCAGTATGAGCTCTCTTACAGGCTGAGTTAATGCATCTCACCACGCCCTGGACTTTGTCACAGGACCTCTCTGCCTGTTTTCCCACATCTGTACCACACTTCCTAAACCCTTCCAGCAATTAATGCCAAATTCTAAACTAAACCAAATAATCACAAAAATAAATGTAAAATTGCTCCTGGAACAAGTGTGTTGGTTCCTATTTGATAGTAAGCATTTTACCTTCATTTCATTCTGATTGCCAGTTGAGACTTGTTCGCAATACCTTAAATCAGGGGTTGGCAAATTATAATTCATATGCCAAATCCATGACATAAGAAAATTATATAAAATTCAAATTTAGTGTTCACAAATGCAGTTTTATTGGAACACACAACCGTGCTTTTGCATTTAATAGATATATGGCTGATTTTTCTCCATGTATACTCTACAAAGGCAAAGTTGAGTAATTGCGATAGAGACCATATCAAAAAAGGCCAATAAAATCTAAAATATCTACTATCATTTTTTTTAAAAGAAAAAGTTTCTGACTTGTGCTTTAAACTCTCAGCCTCTTTGCTTCAAATTGCTAATAAATTACCAAGCAAGCTCCTGTAAAGCAAATAATCTGTAATGCAAACAATTGTCCCATAATTTAAATCCTTCATAAACTTGACTTTTTACTTTGAATTTGCTTAAAGCTAGACCTGCCTTCATCTCTATGTACTCTAACTAACTTACTGTAATTTGAGTAAATCAGAAAATGTATGATTTTATGAAGGATCTAACATAATTATCAGTCTGCTGTATATTGCCTATATTTCTCTAGAAGTAATACGACAAAACCAGCATATTGTCTCTACTCCAATTCTAATCTATTTATTTGAAACAGAATTACTTTTGGCTTGAAATCCATTCTGAGTTAATATTGTAAATTTGAATGATAATATTTTATAAATATGCAAAATGCTTTTGGAAACAGTAAAAATCAAATAATTCACACCAATGACAAGGAGGATCAGTACAGATTAGCACATTTCTTAGGAGGGAGGCTTAATTGAAAAAAAAAATGATGTAAGTTTATCAAATCACTCTGTAAATTGTGGCCAGAGAGACAAAAATCTTTCAGTAAAGATACCATAACATATTTGGTAAACATAATGGGAGTTGCACTTTACTTTCAGTAAAGATACCATAACATATTTGGTAAACATAATGGGAGTTGCACTTCCAGGAGACCTCATTACAGCTCTTGGCTATGAAATCTTGGTGGAGAAGCAGGGTGAGACTGCTGGGTCTTCTGTGAGAAGCCCTGAGTTTGTGGATTATTAAGGAGGTGAGAACCAGTAAATAAGTGGGTTTAGGCTGCACAGCACTATTTCAAAATTCATTTTGTCTTTGATGTTTAGACTGCTAGAGACATTCATTCCCAGATTCAACTGGAGGCCAGGAACTGTCTTTTTTAAAACAATTATTTTTTTACTTTTATTTATTTATTATTTATTTTGTACTAGATACCACTCCTTATAGCAGCAAAATCTTTTAAAGAAGATAAATTGGACTCGGGGAGCAAAAAATAAGCAGACTGCTAATAACCTTTGGATGTCACGTTCTCTAGCTTCTAATATTTAATAGGCCCATGAGGGGATAGGAAATTTTAAAACTCAGTAGGAAACGAAATTAAAATTACTTCCTCTACCATGGGCCAGGCCTGTGCCATCTAATACAGAAATCAATATTTTTTTCTTCCTACTTCTACTCTTCAATCCATGGCATTTTTTTTCCTTGATCATCAATTCAACTAGTATTTACTGAACACTCAAAAAGCACCAGTTTAAATCTCTGACAGGTCTACAGAAAGCTATAAGACTTAGTGCTTGCTCTGTTAGAGTAGGAGAGATGCTGTAACAAACAATGCCAATATTTTGTTGAACTACCCCAATAAAAGTTTCTCTCTCACTTACGCAACTTTTCAGCGTGGAAACTGGGTCCCAGGCTCCTTTTATCTTGTAGTGCTGTCATATCCTAGGCTTTCAGGGGCTTCCTTCATATTCTTTTCAGCAGGCCAGTAGATTGGGGAAAAGAGGGCTAAGGATTCTGTGGGAAGTTTTCCATCAACCTAGCATGGAAGTGGCACATATCACTTGTGCTCCTACCCCATTGGTCAGAGCTCAGTCACTTGGCCACAGACAACTGTAATGAGAAATGTGAGCATTGTGGTCTAAATCTTTCCAGAAAAGGAAATGAGTTTAGGTAAGAGATTAGCCAGTGTTGGCCTCACCTGCTTTTGGAAAATTTACTTTTTCCCACGTGCCAGCCATGAAGCATTTTGCACCATCATCTTGCATGGATGGATTGACATTCCTTTCACACTTTGTACCACCCAAGGGTCTAAAATCTTTCCACCTCTAAGGATCATTGGAGACAGGAATAAGAAATGTTAACGATTAGAATAGGAGATTAATTGATAAACTACTCTATGCCATTAATTTCATTTTATTAAAATAAGTAAATTATTTTAATATTGTTTAACCCTTTGAAGCACTCTAAAGTGTAGGTTTTATCATCAACATATTTCCAATGACAAACGAGATGCAGAGAGGTTAAAATCTTTCTAGAGCACGGGTCCCCAGTTCATGGGTTGTGGATCGATTCCGGTCTATGGCCTCTTAGGAACCAGGCCACACAGTAGGAAGTGAGCTGCAGGCTAGCAAGTGAAGCTTCATCTGTATTTGTAGCTGCTCCCCAGCGCTAGCATCACCTCTCAGCTCCACCTCTGATCATCAGGCATTAGATTCTCGTAGGAGCACTGGTCCCTGGTGCTAAAAAGGTGGGGGACTACTGTTCTAGAGGGACTGGGGTTCAATCTAAGGTCTACTGGACCCCTAATCTAGTGCCCTTTTACTACACTACTGGTTCCCAAACTTGAGTCTTTCGTGCCCCACTGTAATGCTGCTTATCATACTAACATCCTTACAGTTCTGTTTAAAAGATCCATTCACTGAAACTTAGTCTAAGCCAAAGCAATAGTCTCTGTGATGTGACAGGAGTGCACTATATTTTCTAGTACATATTTCATCAATGGTCAACACCTCACACCTTGGCATTCAGCTTATTTCCTTTATAGTCATTATTAGTCATTTAGGACAATAACTTGATAAATAATTCTGAGCAAGGACAAGACTGGTGATTCTACAACCCTTTCCCTGGTGTCTTTGCATTTTTAGAAAGATGTGCCATATTTTAACCAAGAGGAAAGGGTCTCTAAAATGACATCCCCCAAATTAAACCACAATGAGTTATTACTTCATAGCCACTGGAATGACTAAAATTTAAAAGGCAAATTTAAAAGGCAAATTTGACAAGGATGTGGAATAACTGAAAATCTCTTAAGTAGCTAGAGAGAATGTAAAATCACATAACCACTTTAAAAAACTGTGACAGTTTCTTTTAAAAAGTTTAACATACATCTATACCTGACCCAGAAATTCCACTTGTAGGTATTGACCCAAGGGAAATAAAAATATATGTTCACATACCCTCAAAAACACCTGTACAAAATGTATAATGATTCACGAGCTTTTCATCTTGAGACCCCATTACAGTTTTAATGATCACTGAGAACTCCAAAGAGCTTTTATTTATAGGTTTTATCTATCAACATTTACTAGGAATTAAAACTGAGAAATTTTTAAAAATTTATTCATGTATTTAAAAACAACAATAATAAACCCATTACTTATTCACCTAAATGACATATTTTTATGACCAATAACAATATTCTCAAAAAAAATCAGTGTGAAAGTTGCACTCTTTTACTTTTTTTTTTCAAATCTCTTTAATGTCTAGCTTAATAGAAGACAACTGGATTCTCATATCTGCTTCCACATTCAATTTGTTGTGATATCACATGTTGTGTAGCCTCTGGAAAACTCTACTGTATATTTATGAGGGGATGAAAAAGAAAAAGTCAAGTAATATCATAGTATTGTAATGAAAATAGTTTTAATCCAGCAGATCTCCTGAATGGGTCTCAGAAACCTCTAGGTATCCATGAACCACACTTTCCTAGAACCCCCTAGGACACTTTTCCACAGATTTAAGAATCTTTAACATATACAAGAATGTTTATTTCACTATTGCTTGTATTGGGAAAAAGTTGGAAATAATAAAATTGTGCATTTAATAGGAGGAAGGATAAATTTAGCACATGCAATGCTAAATAGCAGTTCAACAAGATAAACTTACAAGTATCCAATAGATAAATCTCAGAAACATAATATTGTCTAAAAAGAGTAGATAGAATGGCACATAGTATAAAACTATTTTTATAAAGTAAGGAAACATGAAGAAATGTTCTAAATGGTATTTTGTAGTAAACACATATAAATTGCATGGGAATTATAAACTCCAAATTCTGAGTAATAATAGCCTCTGGATGAGAGAGGAAAGGAAAGAGGGGAATGAGACTGAAGAGGAATACCGAGGGGTAATTAAATTTTATGTAAAATGTTTGATTTTAAAAATCCAAAGTAAATATGGCAAAATACTCAGATTTGACAAGGCTGGGTAGTTGGTACATGGGCAATAATTATTTTATTTGTTATGCCTCCATGCATGATTGAAATATTTAGAATAATGTTAGAAAAGATTATGTATGAGCACCTTTGGAAGTGAGCTAAACAAATGTCCTGATAATCTATCTTTTAAACATTATTCACACTTTGGCTGTTTCAAAAGTTTTTCTCAAGTCCTCAAATATAACAGGAAGAGGTGAAATTCAATTCTTGCACAGTTTGGGTTTTTTAAACTTTTCTGAATTTTGAATCTTTCTAAACTTTAATGGAACAGTCTTTTCAAAAGGGGGAACCTATTTACATTCATCCAATGAAAATTCATTATGACCCTATACAAAGAAAAAAAAAGAACTGTAGAAGATACTGAAGGGGTACAACAATGACTGTCCACATAAGCCGAGAATGCAACAAGGAAAGCCTTTCTTTATGCCTGCTTAGTTTGAAGATGAACTGGCACTCAGCAAACCCTGATCCTGGGTGTCTGTCCCATAGAAATATGTCCACCAGTACATGCTACACGTGTACAAGAGTCTTTGTGGATTTTATTGGATCATTAGTCATCATTAGCGGTTGAAAAAATGATATTGAGCAGTATAATGGCATAGATTCCAGTGCTAGTTTACAGTAGGTATTGACATCTGATAAAGTGACGCCTCTTTGTATAGTTATCTTGATTATTCTTAAGGATTTAGTTTTCCTCAGAAATTTTAAAATAATTTTATCTAAAACCAAGGGAGAAATTTGATTTTTAATTTGAATTGCATTAAAGTTAAACAACAGTTTTGAGAGAAACATTGTTAAGTGGTTTTTTTTTTTCCCATTTTCGTTATTGTTGAGTAAAAATTTTTCTGTTCCTGTTTTCAGGAATTCAAGGCTCCAATCAATGAAAGCTGTAGATTAATTAAAATATTTATCATATATGTAACTACCTTATCAAATTTTGTACTAATTCTATTAATTTTTTTAAATAATAAAGGTTTGCTACATTCTTTGTAGCTTCCTTGGTAGGTCTGTTTGACCAATGGCAGCTCTCTCACCAAGAGAAAGTGAAGGGGTTTCACCCAGCTTCCTCCAGTTGGCAGCACACCCTCTGCTGAGACACGTACACTGAAGAATATTCCGGCTCCGCAGTCTCTGTTCACTTCAATACTCAGTTCTCCTGTTCAGTTCATTCTTGGCCTCTTAGGGACCAGGGATACCCAGTACTCTCATGAAAGGCCAACTCACGCACCATAAAAACATAATAAAATGGCTGTCTTTTTAAGCCACTAAATATTGGTGTGGTTTGTTCTGCAGCCATTTATAACCAAAATATATTTTAACAAAGAAAGTTGGAGTAAATAAGGGAACTTTTAAACCCACACAATAATTTATGTTCAGAGCTGGATTTTCCATTTTGTTCAAATGGCTTCATGTCTCTGACCAGAGCCTCTGCCACCTTGTTACACTAAGATACAAATTTTATTTCACATGGAAGATTTTTAGGACACTCCTCACTCCCAGGGATTTAAGAATGTTTCTGTTTTAATTTTTAATTTAAACTTGAACTTCCTTGAGATCCACTGGAACCTATAGCAAAGAATGCAAACAAAAGCAGTCTTCCAAGGTGGGCTCCCCAACCTATATGCATTCACTGCTGAAAGCTTAGAAACTTGTTTCATTTCTTAAAAGCATGAGCCTTTCTAAATCAGGCCTTCAATCCAGGGAAGTGTCTAAAAGAGTAAAACAACACACTCACAAGGCTCGTAAAATCATAATAATAAAAAAAACCCTCAGACTTTTTTTTTTCAGCTGTGAAGCAGCACCTGCCATTAGCTGTGGTGGTTCCTATTTTCATATTGTCTGACAGTAGCAGTTGGATCAGGTTTGAGCCAGTGTGACTGAGAGGCAGGCTCCCTGCTTCCACAAAGCTGAATTTAATAAGATGAGAACAGCATGCCAAGATGGGGAGCTCCCTCCCTAACACTTATCCTGACACCAGCCCCTCAGCAGGGCCGTATTGCTACGGTAATCTGGGTGAGCCGGACAGAGTGTCCTGCTTACAAGTTCAATATAATGGAACAGCAGGGGGCGAAGAGCTGGCAAAAAAGCTTAGCAAAGTTAAAGCCTATTACTCTATGCTTGAGGAAAAATGAGTCACAAAATATTACACCCAGAGCAAGACTTGAACCTGCCAAATGCAGCAGCAACACACACTAAGCTTGTCCATAATGGTGCATTCATTATTCTGAGGTCCAGGGTAATGTGGATTTAAATGTCTTTAACCGTAATGGAAATGTATATGCAAATCTCCTTTAAGCCCATCCCTCCCTTGCTTTTCTTTTGCCCTGTTTGAATCTGATAGGCAAGGTGACTATACTCTACATCTGTCAAAGAAAATGATGCCTTTTTAATCGGACAAGAAGAAGGCAAGAAACTGGATAGAAATCTTGCAGCTGCATGTTACGGCCTGTGTTGTTGTTTTATGCCTTGTGCGGTGATGAATTTAAAACTAATGGGAGGAATAGCAAACAAATGGTCCTTGAGTTTAGGCCTGTTTGAGACTTAGGCTGGCTTAGTTAATTTTAATAACAATTCTTCAATATAAGTGAGTTCTAATGTAAACTCTTTAATACTAGATAATCAAATCAAACCCTTAGATTTGGAGAAGACTTGCCTCATACTTTCAATCAACTGATGCCCCAAGAATCAATCTAAGGCTCCATCTAACTAAAAGATCATTATTTAGAATCCTAAACAGGAAGCTGCTCTAGGACTGGGTTTTTTTTTCAAAAGAGTAACAGTAGAACTAAGATGTGATTCCTTCTGTTTCCCTTAGACCAGCTACCACAAGTTCTTGTAACAGAGTCCACTCAGATCATCAGGCGTGGTATCAGTGACTGTAGCCACCAATACCTGAGCTCTTACTATGGACCAGGTGCTTGGTTGAATGCTCTATAGCCATTATCTCTAATTCTTATGTAGTGGATTATATATTGTCTCACACTGCTTCCCAGATAGACAAAGAAACTTAAGCTTCTTTATTTATGACTGATCAAATTTTCATCATGATCTTCCAATGGAAAAATAACCTTAAACCTCGGACTCGTCAAATCGTCTTATTCCTTTCCAGTTTCAAATCTGTTTGGATGTGAGGTATCTCTCAGATATATGCTCGGTCATTTTGATTTCCTCTCCTTTCTTTGCTCCTTTTGAAAATGGTGTCTGGATTGCTTCTGCCAAGAGCCAGTGTAGAACGGGGACTCCAGACCTACATGGTAACTTCTAGATCCCTGCAGGCCTCTGCCTT
The DNA here is from genome assembly GCF_000325575.1 of Pteropus alecto. NCBI lineage: Eukaryota > Metazoa > Chordata > Mammalia > Chiroptera > Pteropodidae > Pteropus > Pteropus alecto. The sequence goes on from NW_006431210.1 coordinate 3,381,513, forward strand.
GGGAAGGTGGGTTTGTTTGGCTGCATGGACTGACAAGGCCATTTGGAGCTTCTTGCTGGCTTACTCCTAGAAGTTGCCTACTGATTCTATTCATGAATTCCTCCCACACATAGACTCTGACCATCCTAAGGTTTATTCCAGGCAACTTTCTGTCTCTGAACCTTTGTGTCCCCGCATCAGTACATGTAGGAACATTGGGATACCCTTTATGCCAGGTGCAGGCCAGGCAGAGCAAGCCCACTTCCTTGTGTTCATCTCTCTAGTTCCTCTGTCATTAATGGAATATTTTCATTCCCATTCCATGAGGACATGGAGCAGAGATGACTATGAGATTCTGCTAAAGAACTTGGCTATGAATAGGGAAGTAGACCACTAACCTTGGTGTTGTGAGGGTTTCCTAGAACCATCTGACCATTTCTATTTTCCTTTCATTTAAGTGCAGGACCAAGAGTGAGTGAAATGGGAATCTTAACAGTTGATCTCCTCTCTTTATTTTCCTCAACTTTCTTCTATTCTACATGCCCTGGGCCCAGAAACAGGTCTTGCCTGATCTTCTTCCTGCCTAAATTTCATTACTTCATACCCTGAGTTCCTGTTGCACTACAACTGTCCTAATTTAGATTCCTCAGAAGTGGACAAGGATCCAAATAGACCTAGTTTATTTGGAAGGGTCAGGAAATATCAAAAAGGAGTAGAGATGTGTGAGAGAGAAAGAAAGGTAGTGAGTAAATAATGCATTATAGGCAAGTTACAACTGTGAGCAAATAGATCTTAATCCCATGGGAGAACTCTGGGTAACAATATAAAGCATATGTTCAGTTATCCACCGAAGAGTTGAGGAAGCTGCAGCATTTATACATCAATTCCTGTCACCCATTAATTGAGGACCACTCCGCCAGGGATGATGAAACTGTTCTTGTGTTAAAACTCATAGAACAAAGATGTACAAATGGCAAGTAAGCATATGAAAAGATGCTCAACACCATGTGTCATCAGGGAAATGCTAATTAAAACAATGACAATGAGATACCACTACACACCTATTAGAATGGCAAAAATCCAAAAAAAAAAAAAAAAACCAAACAAACCAGTAATACAGAATGCTGGCAAGGATGTAGAGTAAGACATTTCCACAGCTAGTCAGAATGCAAGATAGTACAGACACTTTGGAAGAGATAGTTTGATAATTTCTTACAAAACTAAACATACTCTTACCATGTGATCTAGCAATAGCCCTCTTTGGTATTTATCTAAACAATTTGAAAACTTGTATCCACAAAAGCCTGCACACAATAAAGTCCATGGCAATTTTATTCATGATTGTCAAAACTTAGAAACAACCAAGAAGTTCTTCAGTAGGTGATTCTATCAACTGTGGTATATCCAGACAATAGAATATTATTCAGCAGTAAAAAAGAACTGTGTTATTAAGCCACGAAAAGACAGGGAGGAAACTTAAATGCATATTACTAAGAGAAAGAAGCCAATCTGAAAAGATTACATACTGTATGACTCTAACTATACAACATTCTACAAAAAAGCAAAACTATAGAGATGGTATAAAGATCAGTGGTTGTACAGGGTTAGAGGGAAGAGACTATAAACAGGCAGAGGGTAGTGAAACTATTCTGTATGATACTATTCTCTATGATACTATAATGTATCATACTACACTATATGATACTATGGTGTATGAGTGTCATTACACATTAGTCAAATCTGACAGAATGTACAGTGCCAATTGTGAACCGTAATGTAAACTATGAACTTTGGATGGTTATGATGTGTCAGTGTAGGCTCATCAATTATAACAAATGTATCACTTTGATGGGTATGCTGGTAATGAGGGAAGCTGTGCTTATGTGGGGACAGAGGGTGTACAGGAAATCTCTGGACTTTCCCTTTAATTTTGCTCAAAAAAATAAAGTTTATTTTAAAAATTCATGAAAAAGTATAAAGAAGAAGAAAGTCAAAATTTACTATATGTAAATTTTTTTAAATGAACAGGAAAGAAGGCAGGAAGGAAAGAAAGAAGGAAGGGAGGGAGAGAAGGAGGGATGAAAAAAGGAAGGTAACTTTGAGGTCAGAAGATTAACAATAAGTTGTTTGCTCCAGGTGGTACTTGTTCTCTCCTCTGAGGTAATAAGTCTTTTAATAAAGCCTCGAAAATCAAAGATTACAAAAGATCATGATTTACAGGAAGATAACCATTCTTTGATTTAATAGTGTCAAATCATTATCTCTGCTACATTTACAAATCCTGCCAGGTAGCCATTATTGCCCTCATTTTAAAGACAAGGAGACCACAGAACAGAGAGGTCGAATGACTAAACCCTGTTGGTAGGTACTAAATATGTACACTGAGTCCAGGTTTATGTGATCTCAAAGTTTAGGTTCTAATCACAAAACACAAATGTGAATGCTCAAGACCAGCTATTAATAACTCAGGCATTTGAGTAATATTGTATCAAGAAAGAATCTTCCCAGGTGGAAGGGTGGTTGGGGAAAATGAGGAGGAAAAGGAGAAGGAGGTAGAAACCAGGGATAGTAATCAAATTTCCAGCTTCCCTGAATATACCACGCATAGAGAATGAGCTGGGAGGTGATTGGATAAACTGTGGTATATGGGAGGTTTTATTTGTTTGCTAAGTTATTATTATTTTTTTAGCTTCTAGTAAAGCAGTGGTTAATATTATTCTAAATACTGATGACAACACAGATATTAAATTTCTACTTCTACCGGTCCTGCCAAGATGCTGAATAATTAAAACATTTGTTCTGCATTCATTCCAAAGAAAAGTATTTGTTTATTTAGCCCAAGTTTAACAGAACATCACTTATTTGTTGTTGCTTCAAGCAAAGCCACTGGATCCTACCAACAGACTATCTAATTTCAAATGACAGTAACAGTTAAATCCTGAAACATTGGAGACTTGCAATTTTCCTAAAAATTATTTCATGGACTTGGTGAGCTTTCTTCTTCTACCTCTTGATTTGAAACAAACAAACAAATGAAAACCATTATAATGTTCATTCTAGTTCAGTGAAAGTGATGTATAAAATGGAGAATAATTTGATTGAGTGTTAACAGGAAATTTATTATTTTGTAGAAAATAAAAATAATTTTAAATAAAATTTTAAATAAAAATCCAATTAATACATTTGAGCAAACTGAAGCAGTTACAAAAAGAATTTTAAAATAATTAATTTGTTATAAATCAAAGTAATATTCCAATTACCCTTGAATGCCATACTTTCTTTCATCACTAGGCTTTTGCATATACTGGCCTTCTCTTCCTCCTGCTACCCCACTTCCCAGTATCCTGTTCTTCAGAGTCATCCTTCAGGTATCGCTTTCATGCAATTTCCTCTGGGAACATTTCTCCCATTCTGCCACCCCACTTTTCGATTCCCAAGAAGTTACTTTTACTCATAGCACAAGGTAATGTGACCTACCATAGAATGCATCCATCTATGCAGTAATGATCAGTTTTCTTCCCTGAAGCCCACTAGCTTGTGAGGTCATGAAGTAAAGGACCACTTCTGGATAGCTGTAACTTGACACCTAGTATGTCTTACATGCTCACAATGGTTGCAGAATGAATTACACCTCTGTTTATTCCCCAGGAAGGATAGCCTACTTTCTCTTTAATTTTGCCATGAAGCACGTAGAATCAGAAAGGCCTAGGATAGAATTCTAACTTACCTGCTCTGTGACTTTTGGCAAATTGCCTAACCTCTGTAATCTTCTGTTTCCTCATTTGCATTATGGGAACATTAATATTTACCTGTGAAGGATGTTAAGCCAATCAGTGAGATATTGTAAGTCAATTGCTTGGCATTTTACTTAGCAAGTCATAAGCACTCAATTGCTGGTAAGTGGATTTTGCTCTTCTCAACGGAGGCTACTTGGAACCATGTGAATATGTAGAATGTATTTATTCCCACCATCACTCCAGTCTAAGAGGCTAAATATATAAAACAGTGGTTCTCAAATCTTAATGTGCATTAGAATCATTTGCAAAACTCACCAAAACACAGATTGAGCAGGCCCAGCTTTAGAGTTTCTGATTAAGTAGGTCGAGGGCAGTGTCTGAGAATTGGCACGTCTAACAATTTCCTGGGTGATGTTGATGCTACTGGTCCTGGGAAGTGAGAAGCAATTCTCACTTTCCTCCCATTCCTCCTCCACCCAGGAAGCAGACACTGGAATCACCTAAGCTTTCAAAATTATTGATGCCTGAGTCCTATACTATGGGTTTCTGATTTAATAATAGGTCTAGGGTAAGGCCTGAACATGGCTTTTTTTAAGGCTTTCCAGATGACTCTAATGAGAAGCCAAGGCTGAAAACCATGGCCCTAGATACATGCCTGCAGAGCTTTGCATCTCAAAGTGCGGTCTTCAGGTCAGCAGCATCAGCATTACGAGGGAGTCTGTTAGAAAAGCATAAACTCAGACCTCACCCTTTCTTAACTAATAAAAATCTGCATTTTTAATAAGATCCCCAGAGGATTCCTGTGCACACTGATGTTTAAGAAATCCTGAAACAAGGAGACTTCCCACCCAATTCACATCAGAGGAAGCATCATCAGATCTCACCTTTTTCCCACTTAAGCTCCTCTTTCCTAAGATACTAGGATTTAGGACAAAATGAGAAATCCAACACTTCTGTCCCTCCCCCACAGGCCTGTGTGTCTTGCCTTCTCCTCTGCAGGCAAAAACCTGAGGAGTCTTCACTCTTTACCCCACCCTTCTCTCCTCCCCATCTTCCCAGACTCAGCTGCCTTCCCCACACCCATTTTAATGCCAAGGCTTTATACTTGAATTCAATTAAAGACAGGAGCGGGATCAAGGTCTTAGTGGGATTCAAAAAAACCAAAACTTTTCTTCAAAAAAATAAGTTAGCACCTGGTTTCTCCCTAAATTACCCTAACTCAGAGATGTGTTGAGATGGTATTAAAATAGAATCTTATCCACTACAGCGTAGAAAGTGAAAAGTAGCATGGATGGGATGTCTAATGATTTGGAAAAAGAAAAAGATCCAACTGCATTAGTGAAGAAATTATGAGGTGTCTATGACCAGAAAAACCTGAAATGTGCTAATTGAATGCCCTCAGATGCCATTATCAGTGCAGCTCCTCCAGAGCCAGCAGTACAAGCACATCTGAGCAGAAACCTGAGCTAATAGCAAACAGAACTGTCTTGATGGCTTAAGAAGGGTTCTACGTGCATGAGTCAGCAGATGAGAGTCCTCATGTAGGTGGGTTCATCAGGAATCCTCCATAAACAAGATGGAAAATTTCCTCTGGTTGAGTATGCCATGCCATGTTTAAAACTCAGAAAGAAGACAAGTTTGGTTTTTAGCGAGGACAGTAACAGCCGTCATAGGAATATGTGCATGCACACATGCACATACATGCACACACTCCAGGTCACAACTCTTGCTACACAAAATATGCTTCATGAACCAGTATCATCAGCATCATCTGGCCCCAGTCCCACACCTACTATTTAAGAATGCATCTTAACAAGGCCCCCAGGTTATTTGTATGTACATTGAAGTTTGAGAAGAATTGCTCTAAACCAGTAGCTCACAGCTTTGGCCACACACTGGAATTACTTAGGGATTTCGATGTGCAGTCAATTTTTAGAACTGCTGATCTAAAATCATAGATAAAAACATGCCCTTTTTTTTTCCTTCAGATTGAACCCTTTGCCCAGTTTAAAAACAGACAGTAATGTGTAAGAGAAACACTTCAAGACGGCTGTCCAACGACCTGGCTTATAACTCTTCTAAAGACTAAATTGATTCTGTTCTGGTAATTAATTATCTCTCTATCTGTATGCTTTCTGAGACCAGGGGCCATGATTTTTTCTGTTTTATATTAAACTTCAGGGCAACCAAAGGGCTTGGGCCAGGGTAAGTGTTCAAATAATGTTTGTAAGTTAATGATAAGCTAATGATAAAAAATGAAAGTTCAAATACTGCTGTCTCTATGCTATTCTTTTTTTTTTTTTTTTGACATTGCAATTACTGAAGACATTGTTAGGATTACGTCTCCCCATTAAGACTACAAGCTCATTGAGTGCAGAGACACATTTAATGCTCTCTACTCCTCTTTCTATCCAAATATATAACATATTAATGACCACAGAGTCCATATTTAGTACTTATAAATTTCATTGAATAGCCACAAGTGTTTTCATGCAATTGGGAGACATGATTTTACATGAAGACAATTTGAATCTATGTAATCAGGAAGTATGCTTTACTGGCAATTTTCTGTATTTTACATAAGAAACCTTGATTAATGGAAATTCGGTAAGCAAGTTAAATAAAAGTTGATGTCAGAAATAAGTTTTCTTAAACCTAATTATTTCTAAGAATGTCTTAGATTCATAATACACTCAGCAGAACATGCCATACTTTACTGTCCATAAATCTGTGTCAATAAATAAATAAAACACTATCAGTGTTTATAATGATTATACTAGACAAGGGGTTGGAAAACATTTTCTGTATATGACTAAATAGTAAATTTTTTGGCTTTATACAGGCCATGAAGTCTCTGTTGAAATTCTCAACTCTTCTATTGTAGTGTAAAAACAGCCACAGACAATAAGTAAGCAAATGGTTGTATTTGTGGTCTGAAAAAACTTTATAAAAACAGTTGGATTTGGCCCACAGGCTATAGTTTTCCAACCCATGGAATAGGAGACTGTAAGAACTTAACTATTTAAAAGAGTGAACTGTACTTACAAAGACAAAATAAATTTGTTTTGAAAAAAACTAAAATATAAACAACTGTACAAAAATGCGTGCACACATAGATAATATTTTCCCACAGAAAAGTGAACTATAACTCCTTACTAAAAGTTTTAGAGGCGATGTCGGTGAGAAGCTGCAGAAAGATGCTCTGTTAACTTTGTAAATTAACAGAATGCATAATTAGCCAGAGCCTGATATTCCTCATATAGTCAGGTTATTCAGAATTATCTTCTAAAGACTGTAGCACCTAGGAAGATTTTTTTTTTTTCATTATAGGGAGAACCATGTGATAAGAACATTGAGGAGGTGAAATGAAACCATAACCCATTTTAGTTGTCCAGAGGAAGTAGGATAATGAGAAAGCCAGCCAGGAGCTGATGGAAACATATACTTTTAAAATTAGATCCATTCTACTTCAAGGACTCTTAGTCTTTTGATCTGTGCAGGGATAGAAGATCATTTCAGGTTGAGACTGCTCAGTTCTAAGTGGATATGTAAAAAGCTTCATGTTTCCTGGTAATTTCAAGATTCCTTCCTTCAGAAGAACAAAAGCCCAGAGGAAACAGCCAAGCCTAGGATGCTATTGTGGGCCTCTTGACAATGTCTAGCCCACTGGCCTTCACCACTCATGAAACCAAATGTGCCCCCATGAGAATCCATTTCTCTAGCAAATAAAACATGTTTAAATATTAGCTTGCTCTAAGGCAGATGGTCCTCCAAGTTTGATCCTTTTTGATAATTTTAGAAGACATAAATTTAGGCTTGGTTTAATTATTAGAATGTAATTGGGTAAAACATACTGGATTTCAAAAAGAAATTTAGTTTCAATCAGGGATTCAGGAAGCAGGTGTCATGTTTCCTTTTTTTTGCTGTGGTGGTGGTGGCGACTTTCCTTTGGGGTTTGGTTTAAGACTCATTTCTTAAGCTTTTTATCAGGTCCTTCTTAATCCCCCATTCTAGAAGTATCCCTCCTCTGAAGCAGTAGATAAATAATCAACACTTGCTAATTAACTAGAAAGAAACATTTCCCAACTCAGTATCGGGCAAACATTTCAGCTTGAGAATTAGACTTGGCTTTAGAAGAGAAGGCGTATCCCCAAGGAAGTCTCTTAGATTTAAATTTCCTTTAAAACTTTGTGCTTGTGTAAAGTATGGAACAGTTTCCCTTTCTGTGGCATTCTGTGGACATTAGTAATCAGAGTGCTACTGCAGAGGGCCATCTACAAACAGGAATCAGGGTAAACACATGTTCCAATTTGAGTGGGATGATCTCGCTTTTCACCTCCTATCCCAATAAAATTATTAGTAGAGTCCCTTTTCAATCTCAGGTGTCCAAACTGGACAATGAATTATATGGCCACTCTAATGAGAGCTGACATCTATTGACCTCTTACCTTAGCTAAGCACACTGCTAAGCACTTCTATGCAAATTATTTTATTAAATCCATGCACTTCCCTCAGAGATGATACCACTATTGTTTTCAATTTATAGATGAGGAAACTAAGTGTGACAGCTGAAGTTATATGAACAGTAAACAGCAAATCCTAGACCTTAACTCAAGAGAATGATTCCAAAAGTCAGAATACTAAACCACAAGGTTCCATCTATTATTAAAACTTGTAATTAGAGCAAGGGGTGAGAAAATTGTCCTCTCTGCTTGGGAAAAATTGTGTTTGGAAGAAGGTAAGAGACAAGAATAGATAGAAAGAAAGGTGGAAGCTGCATGAAGATAATTTTAAAAGCTACGTTAGTTTCCCATCTTTCTCTTCCTTAGCTTAGTCTAACATATGACATAAGGTCAAAACATACATTTCTAGAGGGATGTGTACACACATGTACATGTCCAGACATATGGATAGAGACAAAATCATTAAGAAATTCCAACAAGTGATGAGGTGGCATTTGCAACTAAGTCTATAATGAAGGTTATATGTTCCAGTTTGTATTTGTTATAGATCAAATGCTGTCTTTTAATTATTTCAGGGCCTCTTCCTCCTTTCACTCTCAAACATTCCCTGGTATGGGGAATAAATTATGTGATAGCCCGATCTATAATAAAATATTTGTATATTTTATTATAAATGCATTCGTAAATTTATTTCTATTTAGGTGCTTGCAATGCTTAATTATCTTAATAGATATTTTAAAATATTTCTTGGACTATTTCCTTTAGAGGACAACAAACGTGATCATTTATTCAAACGTTTATTGAAAGAACTAAACCAAGCACTGGAGAGTGGCACTGAAGCCACAGATGAGCACGGCAATTGATAAATTATGAGACTATTCTAACAAAGTCTTATCTATAACAAAAGTAGAGGTAAAGCTATCTCTGGAAAGGAAAGCCATCATAAAAGATGTAATTTTATCCTGGACATGAAAAAGGTTATTTGGTGGTTAGTGCAGCCAGGGAATATTTCAGTGTAGCCAGCCCTCTCTACCTCCAGTGCAAAGTAGAAAGAGGATAGAGGAAAAGAAAAATATAATGGGAATTTTCCCTATAGTTTCTCTGGTGAGATAAAGGTTCTCCTTCTTTGGAGGCTTTAGGTGCCTGACTACCCATCACTGCCATCGCCACCACCACCTCAGGATAGCCTGAGAGCTGAGGCCGTTAAAGAATAAAAACAGGGCTTTCTTCCTCTCTCTCTGATCTCAAGGGTCCCCTTTCTCCCTCTTCAGATCAAAATCAAAAGACTTCTCTTATAGTTCTTTATGTCTGTACTTGGTGCATAATTTCAAGTGTCCATCTGTCTTTGGGTCTAGAGTAGGAGATACAATGGGGAAAAATGGTAAACTTACCACTGGATTAGTGGTACTAGGAGTCTGGTTTCTTTCTCTCACTGCCTGCCACTGCTACCATTAACTTTTCAAGTTCCATGCATTCCTTCTAGAATTTTTAACTGCATTCATCAAAAGAGATAGAATGGAGTATATTTACTCTGTCTTGACTGGAATTGGACCAGAAAAAAACAAAACAAAACAAAAAAACCCATCTAATTACTGCGATGAGACTGACTCTGTGACTAAAAGTGTCCCGAAAATTTCTTACCTGAAGTTGGAAAAAGTCACACCTGTCCTAGATGTCACCCAAGAACCGGGGTGACCAGTTGCAGGTGCTATGCTGAAGAATAAAGTTGTTTTATGGACAATTTTTTAACTTAAGTGTCATATAATTAAATTTTCATTAAGAATATTTACAGATATTTCACCTTCAGTAATCAATTCTACAGAGCTGGCAGAGGGAAAAAAGTCAATCTGAAAACACTTGTAATGCTTAATTATTTTGCAGAGTAGAGAGTACAGAAGAAAAAGGTCAAGATCCTAACTTTGGCTCTCCACTTCACTGAATCATCAAAATAAAAGCAAGTCTTCAGCCATCGCCTCAGGTTCAGGCAAGATGGGAACTTCATCATGCCAGTGCTATTGTTGGAGGGCTGATTCAAAAATAAAAGACCTAAGTTTCAGCTGGTCCCAAACTATGATAAATTTTAGCCACACAAAGCTCCCATTTGCCAATGCAAATCTGGTAATTGGACACTTAATTACCCTATTTGCACACATAAATAAGGGGTGTGCCTTCAAGAAATCCGAGCCCACTCTTAAAACTTTGTCCCCAAGCGATGAAACCACATGCTTTTATCAACAGCTAAATTGATTAGAATTGTTTATTTCTGCTCATGTTAGTCCACATGTATTTTCATTGAAGCCTGATGTCTATTGAGTTAAAAGCTTAGTTTTTAAAAAAAAAAAAAAAAAAAAACCTACGTTATGCAGAAAACCTATATAGTAATTGCCAACTATGTGCCAAGAATCCTTTCATTTTATAAAGAATTCAAGGTCTGAATAAAAAGAAATATTCTTTGCAACCTCATATGCTTGGGCAGACTCAGCAGCCTTACAGTCATAATAAAGACAGAAGGGCCTTTTAAACGAATACTTTAAACAAAATTTCCAGCATGGATTACTCTCTTCAGTCAATGGTTCAGGCATTGAATTTTCCCATTTCCCTAGGGCAGGTACAGGGGTGAATTTTCTCTGAATATCTTCTAGCTAGACAGTGTCCTACAATATCCTTAGGGGAGAAATGTTCTTTGATTTGGAAGCATGTATTGTGAGTAGGTCCATCTGGGTTTCCTCCCCATGAATAGAAACATCAAGATTTGGCTGTTTCTTGATCTTTGATTTTATATAGACCTGAGTTCTAGTACTGGCTCTAACTCAAACTAGCCAAGTACTACTGGGGACAGATTTAATTTCTTATAGTGCTTGAATAATGGTGAAGGGAAAAGGGAAAGCTTGTCAGGGAGGGTCAAGCAGTGTGTCTGTGAAGTGGAGGCAGGCCATGAGAGGCCAATAAGGTGTCAAAGGTAAGGGAGGATGAGCAGTAAAGAATGGTCAATGGATTTGGTGATTTGAAGATCAATAGTAACTTAATCTTTGTTTTGGTCACCAGATGCTCAATAAGTACTTGTTGAAAGAACGACTTAATTATCAGCCATGTTTATTGAGTCACTTTGCAAGGAGCACTGTGCGATGAGTCAGGAGTAACCAGAAAAAGAAAATGGCACCCTGCCTACAAGATTCTTGAAGAATACTCTTTGTGGAGTAAAAACTCACTACGGTACAATGATATTGAACAAGATCAAGTTGAAAGACTCAGTGTGAGAATCAGGGGACAAGAGACATTTGAGTTCTTGCTCACCGATAGGACACCTATAGAAGGGCTCCCCTCCCAGCCTGAGCTCCCCTCCCAGCCTGGGGTTCAGGGGCTCAAAGTGTGGAATGACTGGAGCTGACTTGCCTCCACCACTGCTGTAATCTCCTCAGGTTCAGTAGATGCCAACCGATATAGAAGAACTATGCACCAGGGACTGCCCGCATTAACATAGCGAAAACCAGAGGACCCAGAAGGCCTGAATTTTGGATGTCCAGAAATAGAATGCGTATCTTCATCACTTCTTTGGTCTGTCTGGATTATGGGACATCAGGCACTCTTGCATGGGCTCCATCTTCTGTTATTGCTCATGTGAGATATATAGTTATCCCAGGGAGATTATCTATCTATCTATCTATCTATCTATCTATCTATCTATCTATCTATCTATCTATCTTCAGCTATGAGAAAGAATTCCCATTTATATTCTCCTTTTACTTCTAAAACAGAAAACAAATCATTGCTTGAGAAACTATGCTTCTGTGTTTTATTTCCAAGACTAATTTTCAAAAACATTCTACAAATAGAAAGAGTTATATGTGGAAATTGTTAGTTTGAGAGCAAAAGCAGAAGTACAGGCCCTGTCAAATTCATTATTATAATAAATCTCCTCACCACCCTCAACCCCTCAATAAAAAGTGTTTTTTAATCTCTATCACAATTTTTTCTTCTTTTTTGAAAAGTTGCAGGTGCTATTCTGACAGGTTTGACCAGAGTAGTTCAAAAAGTAAGTGACTCTATTCATTGGACACAGAAGACACAGTATTTAAAAATGCATTATCAGTGGTTAATCAAAACTCTGACCAAACTTGAGAGGGCAAGGGATGAGGAAAAATATTTTTCACTGTTAAAAATCTATAAACTTCAGCTGGGTCCTGTTGGTTTAGAAGCTTAAGAGAGAAAGAGCAACTAACATTTATTATCCACTAGATTCCAGGCTCACAGACCACATCATTTGTTAACTCTCTCCACCATTTTAAAGTAGTGTTAACATTGATTTTACAGATCAGAAGAGTAATGTTTAGAGAAATTTGGCCTAAGATCACCCAGTGAAGGAAAAGAATCAAAAGGAATGTCCTATGACCTCAAAACACATATATGATATTGGTGTATTTTTTTAGCTGGGGATCGGAAAATCAATTCCATGTGTCATGACTAGCATTTTTAAAATTAAAAATAGACTAGATTAGATTAGATTAGATTAATCAGATAAAAGGCAATAAAATATGACAAAAGCTAGAGTAAATGAACAGCATTTTCTATAAATTCAGTGTTCTAGAAAGACCACCTCTGTCTGGGGAAGTCAAGGAGGCAAAAGATGAAGTTGAAAAAGTATATACAGATGAAAAAGTATATACATGGCCTAGAGTCCTAAAAGAACATGGCATATTCTGAGACTGGTAGAAGTTCTTACATAGAAGCACTGGAGAATGTTTGGAATACAGACTGATACAAAGCCTGAGTGTAATCACATAGGCAGCAGCCAGACCTCAGATAAAATCAAGTGTAGGATGAAAGGAATCAGGGCTTTATTTTTTTTCATCGATGGAAAGATGATAACGTCATAGAAGCATGGTTGATAGGCTGTGATTAGAAGTTTGTGGTACTATGTCAGGCAAGAAGTGTATTTCTGGGTAGAGAACCCAAGGACCTGAGGTGAGAAACAGGGGCCTTATGAATAATTCTCTGAGAACTCAGTAAAAACCCTGAAATACCAGTAGAGGTGGGGATGGTGACTGCCCTCAACTCTGTGAGAGCAGAAGCAGTGTCAGGGTGAATGCCAAAAGCAAAAGTTAGAAGGTCAACAGCCATGGAGTCAAAATGCACAGTGGTTTTGACTTTTGTTTATTGTCTGATTTTTTTTTTCAGTGAGCCTATATTACTTCTAGAATTAGAAAAATCTATATAAAGTTAAAAACTTCACATGAAAGACAAACAAAAAGTCAATCTATTGGTGGTTAAGGTGAGCCATTAGGTATTCGAGATCCTATAAGGCTAAAGGAAGTGGGCTGTGTAGGTGGGGTAAGGGAGGGGAGCATGAAGAGTGGTGATCTATCTGAGGTTAGGGTTTCCAGAAGCAGATCCTGAGCCAAAAATTAATATGTACACTGTTCGTTGCAGAAGCAACCCTGGGAGAAACCATCAAGGAAGTAGAGAAAGAGGGACAGGAAAATTTGATGTTCTATTTATTTTTTCTTTTGTAGTCTATGCTTTGGATAACTTATCTATAATAAAATGTCTAACCCAAGGCCACAAATATTTGTGCCTCTGTTTTCTTCAAAGATATCAATTTAGATCTTACATTTAGGTCTTTGATCCATTTTTTCATTAATTTTAAAATAATTTTAGATTTACAGAAAAGTTGAGCAAATAGTATAGAAAAATTACCATAGAACTCACACATAGTTTCCCCTATTATTAACATTTTATATTAGTATGGAGCAACTGTTATAATTAATGAACTGGTGCTGATGCATTATTATTAACTAAATTTAATTGCTTCTTTGGATTTCTTTAGTTTTTACCTAATGTCCTTTTTCTACTGTAGGACTCCATTCAGGATACCTCAATAATACATTGAATTATCACGTCTTCTTAGGCTCCTCTTGGTTATGACACTTCCTTAGACTTTCCTTGTGTTTGATGACCTTGATACTTTTTAAAATACTGGTCAGGTACATTATAGTATGTCTGTCTATTAGAATTTGTCTGATGTTTTTCTCATGATTGGACTGGGGTATAGATTTTGAAAAGGAAGATCACAGAGTTAACTTTTGTAGATAGTGTCAGGTAGTGTCCAACTTCATTCTTTTGCAAATGAATATTCAACTGTTCCAGCACCATTGGTTAAAAAGATCGTTTCTTCCCATTAAATTTTTTTGTTGTCTTTTTGAAAATCAATTGACCATAAATGTAATGTTTTATTTTTGAATTCCCAATTCAATTCCATTGATCTATATATCTGTTCTTATGCCAGTACCACACTGGAGCTTTGTAGTAAGTTTTGAAATGGAGAATCATTCTACCTCAAGCACTTACCCAAATCAGATCTCATCATAAAAGAAAAAAACATACAACACTAATCATTCACTGAAAAACTATTAAGTACCTACTATGTTTCAGGGCAAGAAAGATGCTGGAGATGAGGGACCAGAAAAGATAAACATTGCTCTATCCTCACGTGATAACTCAATGTATTATCGAGGTATCCTGAATGGAGTCCTACAATTTATAATCCAACAGAAATTGAGGGTCAGTTTTGTACTATTTTGGAAGTACAAAACTGAACTGCTTACGAAAATAAAATTTTACTCACGAATAAAGATCAAATTAGTGTTTGTGTGGTAGTATCCTCATAGTCCTAAATTTACTTCTTAAATTTTTCTAAGATTCAAAGATGAATAACACCTTGATTCCATCCTGGAGATTTTAAGTAAGGAGACAGATAGGTATTTAACTTACAAAACACACCAAGCAGTGCCTGGCACAAAGTAAGATGTTTAATAATAGAAACAGATGTTATTATTACTGTTTACCAACTATAAGGTGTTCAGCACTACAGTGGGTTGAGCTGATGGAAAGGATTCAGGACAGAAGACTCAGAGCCAGACCAGTTGGTTTTAAGTTCTACTTTGCTCAAGCATGAGCCTACTACTTGTAGGACCATGAAGACTTTAACCTCTCTGATCCTCCATTTCTTTGTCTATTATAATAAAATGAGAGTAAATATACCTTCAACCCAGAGCTGTTCTGAGGATTAAGTGCAATGATGGATTTTAAAGCAGTGAGAAAATATGTTATGTAAATGTGGGAGTTTTTGTTGCAACCCAGCAGGACAATTGCTGAATTCCTTTCACATCTATTAGGTTATCTCCCAAGACCTGGGCTCTGTGTATTCATGTGAAAGAACTGAGTTTCCACATCAACTATGCCTTCTCTTCTTCCTCTAGCTTACTCTCCTGTCCCCAACCAATGTAAATCCAACATTGATTATTTGTATGAAATGGAATCTAAGTGTTGTGCATTTTCCCATTTGGAAGCTTAAGTCTGAACTTGGCTAATTCTATATTCACCCCACAGTCCCCAATTCCCATTCCCTCTTTTCCTGCCCATCAATTTGGTTTAATTCTTTTTGTGTTAAAGTCACATCCACCAACTGATCTGTTCCATAAATTGTCTCTCTCTTGTTGCATTCATTTTTATCTCCCAGGGTTTATAGCAGAGTGACTTGCAGGAAACTAGTGCATGATATTACAGCTAACAAAATACAAAAAAACATCATTTTAACTAACTATGTCTGGTATAATTATTTCCAACATTGCTTGGTACAAGCGTCTCATGCTTTCTGATATTTCGTAACTAGGACCCAAAATTAGCCAGAGGTGCAATCCATTAGTTCTAATAATGTTCATTGAATTCAGACTACATGATACATGTTGGGGACACAGGAGTGGGCAAAAATACGCCTGTCTGTGCTCATGGAGATTAAGGTTTATTTGTTGTGCATTGTAAATGAGGACATTACAAATTGTAAATGAAGACAAAAAAAATCAAGAGCCAGCTTGGCTTTCAACGAGAACACATAGGTACAGCTGTTTATATGGCCAGAATCCATTCCGGTCAGGGCATAGGCCATAACTTTTAGAAATTAATTTTTATCACTTCTAACTATGTATAAACCTTTTAATTAAAAATGTCTGCTGCAAAATAGATTAAAAATAAAACGCCACTGATGTGGTCACCTGCAAATAGAGTGTTTTTAATGTCTTGATTTATATTGTTAGATATAAGATGACTCCTTAGCCGATTGCTGAATATGTTGCAATGCAAACGCAGATTCATATCCATAGCAAATGTACCCACACAGATAATCCCTTTGACAAGGACAAAGGCCTTGTCAAAGACTGCCTAACTCTGTTTTCAAAGATGTATACTTTGTAAACTAACTTCAAGAAATGTTTTTCAAAAAGTGCTCCCTAACCAAATTGAAGAAAAGCTTCATATATGAGAGCACATGAAGGCCCTGAGAAGTCCTGCGATTTAAGGAAAAAAAAAAAATCTATTTGACATGTAATGCAAGCATTCCCATATTCATTTTATCATAGAACCATTTTCCCAAAACACGCATATAAATATACTAAAAAACATATATTCCAGGGAAGATATTTTTGGAATACTCTGGTTTAACAAATGTAGATCCTACTCTGAATTAACCATTGTAGGAACTTTATAAATGTTCCTATAGGGTTGTT
>NW_006431210.1:3398389-3402681 GCF_000325575.1 Pteropus alecto
TGTATTTTGTCTTTTAATAGAGAAAGCAATTAAGACGAGAACCATAACAGTGTTTTGTTTTTTTACCATCAGAAATAGCCACAGAATGGTACTATCTGGGTACATACAGGGGCCTGCAGAGGATTCATTTCACAGGCTGACACACAATTCATTTTTATGCCTTCATTTCATATTTATCTTCTTTGTGTTTTCTTTTGCTTTGGCAATCTTAGATACATTTCTAATTTTCCAAGATTGCCTGCAGTGAAGTCCTGTCCCCAGAGATTGTTTTTTTATTAGTCTCTTAAGCAAGTTATACAATTCAAATCACCTCTCCCTGTCCACCCATCTGCTTGTTTTTGCTTTTCTTCCTCTCTGCTGGATTCGGTGTAGAAATCCTCTATGCCTCCTCTCTCCCCTCCCTGTCCACTGCCCTAAACTCTCCCCCACCGTTCTGTCTATCCTCTCTGTCAGGGTCCAGGGGCCCCTTCTGTTCAAATGGCGCTGGGCCCACCTGTACCGGCCCCATCTGTCAGCAAAGCAGCCCCAGCATCCCACAAACCTGGTGGAGGAAATTCTCCTCTGAAGAATTGACGTCACTAGGTGTTCTCCTGAGAGTTGTGCCCTGAAAAATTAGCTACATTGAGGAAGAATAAAGGGCATTTCAGCATGGAATAGAGGCATTCATTCCATTGGCATTAATAAAATAGTTCTCCCTCATGAGACTACATTTCAGTCTTCTGTTTTCGATATTACTTAAGATCAACCAGAAAATTAAAGAGAAATAGGAATTGAAAAAGATAACACCTTCAGGCTAATTAGATATTTAAAAATATTTATATTTTGATCCACAAGAAGATCAAGTAGATAAAATCTACTTCCTAAACCTGGCATGACCAACATATCTGCAAGATTATTTCCTTTCATTCTTCCAATTCCAGTAATACAGCAACATTTTTTGGGAGAAATCATTCAGTTTTTGTTCTTTGGCACCATTTGTAAAGAAGTCAAGGAATCATATGTCAGAGGAAACATTTCTTTGAAAGAAAAGTTTATTCCTAATATTTAAAATACCTGGTCTTCTATAAAACATATATGGGTGAGGGGGATAATTTCTACAGTTGAATAGTATAGTAAGCCTTGGCTGTTCTTTTGTCTGAAATTTGATTCATATTTAACCCAGATTTGTGTGTTGATTTAGAGGCTAAAGTGCCAAGAGGACAGCAGAATGGTCACAGCCAGCCATGGTAGAGAGTATTTCGTGCCAGGACTGAACAAGGTCTAAAAAATATTCGTGGCACCTGAGACTCAGACAGTAGAATAGTCCCTTGATGTATAAGCCGGCCTCTTGGTTCTGATGTTCCCGTGCCTGTTTCCTGTGTGTGAGCGAAGCACTGCAGCAACCCTGTTTATCTGGCCCCTGCACAACATTGTCAAGACACATTTCCATTTTCCAAGTGACTGCTGCCACTGGGCCGCAGTCTGTGCTCATTTCTCGAGTAGCTAAACCCTTTGACACTGTGGTTTTTAATTAAAATTACATTAAAGTTAATCAACCAGAAAGAGGCTGCTGTAGAAGGCAGGTTTGATTGCAACCTGCAAAGGGCACGGAGGCTGCCAACTTGCTAAAGATGTGCCTGCAGATGCCAATCTGCCTGCACGAGCCCCACGGTTACAGAGCTGCTGATGAGAGGTCAGTTCTGCTTGCACTTTCCCTGGGACTGTCAAAAAAAATCACGGTGGCAGTAGCATGGCACAAAGTTAAAAAGCAGACAAGCCTCTCCAAAGTGCACCATCCCCACATTTCTGCTACTGCCCCAAACCACTGATGCGAAACTGTCACATCCCAACTGTTTCATCTTCAGGCACAGTTAGGCTCAACCTGGAGTCATTAGGTTTGCTGTTCAGGGAGGATACAGATACTCTCAGACGACCTGTCTTCTTCTATAGGCTAGTTTCTGGCACACAGTGCTGTGTTTGGTTTTTCTTTGTTTTGAAGGGGACAGAGAAAATATTTAAATACTTCAGGATTCCTCATTCCTCTCCAAGTTCTTTCCAAAAGGGCTTTATTGGAAAATGAATGCAGACAGCTTAGCATTCCGAACCAAGAGACTATCAAATAAAAATGCATATCTAAGATTTATTCATTATTTCACATTTACTAAATGGCAGTGCTGTTAAGTCTAAAATTTAAGCTTTATTTCTGTTCAGTTTTTATATGATAAATTTACTTAGGATATCGAGGTCTTAACCAAGTACCTGACACTTGGTAGGAGACTGATTCTTTTTAGATAAATGAATAGATGGATGCATGAAGTAAAAAGTACATTGTCTATCACAACTAATTCTATTTATGTTTTTTTCTAAAGCTACAAAACCACCATTGGTACAAAAAGCTTGGTGTCATCCTGAGTGCCAACTCTGATCTAATAGCAATTGCTGCTTAAATCACTATGTTGAGAAGGATTGTGAAGCTATATTCAAATGAGCAGAGAGTGATCTCAGTCAAAGGCTCTGAATGCTATCCTTGTTTTGAGGTTTCGGAGAAATATAAAGATTATGTCAGAATTCTATGGTTGCTTGAAAGTAATTTGACAAAGACTTCTCCCTTCATTTACAAGGGAAGAAGAAACTATGAGGAGTTTATTCTTTATCAAGTTTCAAACTTTCTTTTAAAGCTGGCAAACATTTTATTTTATATATCTCTGAGTGGCTTCTTGAGTCCACTAGCTGATTCTAATCAAGCCATTTGTCCTATAATAATTGTTATACTCGTTTGTGCATATCTATGTCATATATAGTATTTGCCAGAGTGCTCTGCTCAGTAGCAAGTTTCTTGAGTCAGGTGAGTCCCAGGTGCCATTCACATCCTAGCTGTGAACATTAAGGACTGGCAAAGTGTCTCCCTATAAAATGCTATTTATAAAAACAGATTATTTTCTTTCTAAAAGTTAATTCTGTTTTCTACAATGAGATCTAAGGGGAAATCTGCTAGGGAGAAGATATGTTCTTCAAATATAATTTTTTCTCTAATAAAAAGAAACATACCCCTGCAATGAGTTCTTTTTTGCTTCTCTGACAAGCTTACTATTTCCTTCCTGTGAATGTAGCCATGATGAGTGGGACTACAGCAGCTATCTTGTGACCATGAGGCATCAAGACCAAAAAAAAAATATTCTGACAATGGTAAAACAGAAGAATTTTAAAGACATTTTTGAACTGCTACTCCAAAACTGCAACCTCTAGATTCCTTGTCATGTCAAATAACTAAATGTTATAAGGCTTAAACCACTAGTTAGAAAATCTTTTACTTGCAGCTAAAAGCTTTCTAATTGATATAGTAGTCTTATTTTCCAACATAGAGAGTTAAACCTTCCAATCTTGTAGTCTACTTCATTTCTTTCACTTTAATATTTTGATCATGCTATATCTTTGTGGTCACAGTACATCAAAAACCTGTGTGTTTCTTGTAGAAGTCTCCAATGGAGAAGCATATCGAAAGTTAATTTTTCTTGCCTGGGCAGATTTTTGGAGTAATATTTCTCTCTGGAAGACCTCAAAAAAACCTTCCCCATTCAATACTTAGATGTTTTCTAGCTTCAAATCAAACAGAAGGTCAATTGTCTACTAGAATGCAAGTTTCTCATAAGAAGGTGGACACTTATTTGATGCTTTCATGTGAATAAATGAACCAATCAGATCTTCTCTGAATTTTGAGAAAAGGCAATAAAAAGGCTGAGGACCTAGGCTGATTAGGTGGGCAGACTGAAATTTATGAAGGAGAAAAAAAAGATTAGGCTATCATCAGCAACCTCTGCCAGCCCCATGACTGCTCCAGGAAAGATCTTGAGTCCTGCAACTACTCATGTATACTTGCCATGAGAATCATCAGGAAAGCTGGCCAATATAAAAACCTACTCTGACAGATTGAATTTAAAAATATCCACCTATATGATTTTCACAAGGAGATATCCTTGTGAAAGAGACATCCCAAGGAGATAAAGACACAGCATAACTGAAAATAAAAAGAATGTAAAATAATAGACCGGACAAATACAACACATCGAAAGTTAAAATAGCTATATGAGACCAGATGTTAAATTAAGAATTCAATTGGAGTGCTCAGATAAGATAAATATTCTGTCCCTACTGAACATCTAGGTGACTGCATGCCCTCCAATAGCTGGAACACAGGGCAGTGTTTCCTTTGGGAATGGCCCTTTCCATGCTTTGACCCTGGAGAAGTTTCGAAGCTCCAGTTAGCCAATTGAGGAGGGGTGAAAGAAAACAGAGAGGCCACCATTTCTCTTTCC
>NW_006431210.1:3402699-3404489 GCF_000325575.1 Pteropus alecto
GGTGCTAGCTGTTGGTGGAGTCGAGGCAAAATTCTTTTTTTATAAGTATATATATATAGGGAAAGGAAGATTAAAGTATTGATGAATACTGTAAAATAAAAATAACACATGATAAACACCCACTATAACACTATAAATAGAGTCTAAAAACATTCACTGGTGTAAGATATAGAGTTGCATTACTGGAATGTTAATAATATGATTAGGGTGATCCTGAACAGCTAACCCATTGAAAGTTCTGTGGGTTTGAGAGTCACTTTCCAATTGTGTCACATATGAATTTGTGTTATTGCATAGAAGTCATGGGGTGTCACAGTTTGGATTCTCTAGAAGAGCAAATTTGAAGACATGATTTGAGGTAATGGATATTTATTAGAGTTTTCATCGGTGAAAGAAAGGGGAGGAAGAAGGATTAGGCAGACAGAGATGTCTAGGAAGCAGACTGACACAGCCTTACCAACCTGGCATGGCATTCAGGCTGGCAGCATTGTCTTGTGTAGGTCTAGGTCTTGTAGCCCTGTATAGCCCTGTCATTAGATGCAAGATACCCCAGCAAGGGTGTGACCTAAGTGAGGACAGCTCTCTGTAGCTACGAGCTGGAGGCAAACTGTACATTTATATACTGTTGACTGTTTCACATAACTATGACTGTTTCTGATCTCCTTTCTTTATTGGGGTAAATAAGATGGCCAAAATCAATAGACACATAAGTTTCTCAGACCTTATTACATTTGCTAGAGCAAAGATAACCACATCCCGCATAATGGCTGCAATTAGAGCTAATACTGAGTTGTGCTAAAAAACATATATAAAATCCTAAACCAAAAGTTAAAAAAGCAAACAGACAGAATATACATGAAAATTTATCACATGTTAGTCTATAAAGCAAGTCTCAAAATTTTTTGATACCAGGTCCTATACAGATCATTTTCTCTAACCACAATGCAAAAGAGGTAAACAGTAAGAAATCAATTTTTAATCTAAAAAGTCAATGTATTTGCAAAATGAAAAATACATTTTTGAGTAACTCAAGAGTCAAAGAAGATACCATGATGGAAATTAGACAAGCCATTATGAGCCATGCTAAACCAATGCCTTCATATTAAAAATGAGGAGACCAAAACCCAGAAACTCAAGTAGTTAAATAGCTTGCTCATGGTCGCACTGCATGGTGGTAGTAAACAAGGAAGCAGCAGAGTGTGGTTGAGAGTGCAAAGATTTAGGGCACAGGCCATGGAGTCAGACTAGTTTCTACTTCCCCATCACTTACTAACAGTGTTATCTGAGACAATTGTCAATACCTCTCTGAACCTGTGAGTTTAGTTTAAATAATACTCATTTTGGAGAGTGGTTTTGAGGATGATGGAGATAATGAATGTGGGGTGGAAGTGGGGTGAGTGTCGAGAAAGAGACCTGTCTTAGCAGAAATATGAGACCTCAGGAAGTAAGGAACAGTTGTCAGTGATCCCGACAGAGCCAGGGTATAAACTCAGGTCCAAATGAGAAGTGTGGTGGAGCAGACAACACAGTGCAGACAGTACAGAAACCACAAGTTGCTCCTGGAATGAAGTGGACCAAGACATGCACAGGCAAGGCCAAACAGATGGTCATTAGACTGAAAGGGGGCATATACCCAGTACACTCATTCATGGGAACCATGGAGACCAAAGAACAGAACAAAATAGAGCAGCCACAAGTCTGGTAGCACCAACACTGGCCCTGACGGAAGCCCCAAGGACATGGGAGTGTTTTGGCCCTCCAGGAAAGTTTAATATGAAGCCTTCCTGTGA
>NW_006431210.1:3404532-3413281 GCF_000325575.1 Pteropus alecto
AAACTTCTTTACCCAAAGAAATGTCTCTCACATGATACCAAGTATAGTGTGTTTGATGTATTAATTTACTTATTCATATATTCAGTACACAACTATTTCTGGAGCCCCTGCGATGAGCTGAGCTGGAAACAATGTTAGGCACATAGAACTCAATACTACTTGCTCAATTAGCATCATCCTCCAAGAATTTTGCAGCCAATCAAACAAAAGTAACAAAAAACATTAAGGGCTATCTTAGTTGTCTATTGCCAAAATAATACCATGTAATGAGCAACCACCAAACCTCAGTGGTAAATAAGAATAAACATTTATTTTACTCACGAAACCATGGATTAGTTGGGTGGTTCTGGTACTCTGCTCCAGGTTCTACTGATCTCAGGTGAGCTTGCTCATGCATCTGCACTTAGGTGGCAAGTGGGCAGGTCTAGGATGTCCTTGAGTGGGAAGACTATGCTTGCTGCACATGGTCTTCCATCTTCCAGCAGGCTACTTTTCACACAGTGAGGGGTCTGAAGAAAACAGAAGTCCACAAACCTCAGTCTCAGAACTCGCACGCTGTCACTTTTTCTGTGTTTTATTGGTCAAAGCAAGTCACAAGTTTAGCTTCAAGGGATAGAGAAATAGAATTTAGCTCTTGGTGAGAGAGCAAAGAGCAAGGACAGAGGGAGGGGTAGAGAATTTGGAAACATTTTTGCAATTAATCTGCGGATTGGCTAAATTGACTCCTTGGTAGAAGCTATGACTGGGATGGATTAGAAATTAAAATAGATGTGTGTCTTCTTAGAAGAGATAGTATTCCCTTAAAAAGCAGCATGTGTTTTTTCTCTTTAAAGGAATCTATACCTTCGAATGAGGATTGAGAACAAAAGACCAAGTTGATATATGAAATGATAATTGATAAAAGAAACATAAAAACAATGCTAAAGTTACATAAGCTAGAACTAATCTAATTTTAGACTTGAAGATCTGAATCAAATCATTCAGCACAGGAAGACAAAATTTCTAATACCCCAAATTTTGGTTTGGTATAGAACGAAATATCGACAGGTCAATCAATGTGAATGGCAGCATATCTCAGGAAAAAATTCTCATTTGGACTACATGGCCCCAATATTTAATTAGCAGGAATCTTTTAAGTACTATTCCTTCCAGTTCTGCTTTTTGATGGGGGTATCTGAATTATGTAATAAGGCTGGAATATTACAACTCATCCAGTCTTTATGAATGTAAGTCTTTTTCTGTATTGTATATTTGGGACAAAGATACTTCTTTTATAGCATGAGAGAGGAGAGGAAGAAATCCTTACAAGTACCAAAAGCATGAGAAATGTAATTTTAACTTTGAACACCCAAAGCTATATTATAAACAAATCTTGAAGATGGCATCAACCAACTATTCAAGAACCAGGATTCCAGAAGATCCATCTGTAGATTTAAAGAAGCAAATTTAGTTCATTTAAAGTTTCTGATAACCAAGACTTATGGTTTGAGGAACAAACCAAAAATCTTTATTTTTATGGCAATAAAAGAATATATTATGAAATTTTGATTGGATTCTTGCACATCTGTTGAAACTTTGCTCTACTCCATACCTATAAGAAATAAAAGTTATGAAATAAGTTATAAAAAAGAAATGCCTATACAACTCTTTTTCAGAAACAAGAGTAAACTCTATTATTGACAGAATCAGCAACTTAATTAAAAAGTCTGTTAATGCTAGTGTTAATAAACCTGGCATATTTTCAATTTAAATTGACACTATTCAAACTGATATGT
Source organism: Pteropus alecto (assembly GCF_000325575.1). Classification (NCBI taxonomy): domain Eukaryota; kingdom Metazoa; phylum Chordata; class Mammalia; order Chiroptera; family Pteropodidae; genus Pteropus; species Pteropus alecto. The sequence goes on from NW_006431210.1 coordinate 3,406,308, forward strand.
TTCAGTAACAAAATATGTCACAAAGTCTGGATGAGAACACTGACTATCTAAATTAAGCTTTTATTACTTGAAAATATTGGAGGCTATGACAGATGTTCCATGATTGAATTATATTTTTCATAAAAATATTTTACTTAGAAAGCCAAGATGAAATAATGGGTTGTGCATTGTTCACCTCCTGGCTAGAGAAAAATCACCTACACATAATTACCCATGATATTAAAGTTTTAAATAAATAAGCAAATTTACTTCTTTAAAGAGGAGTATGTATACTGTTTGGATTTTGAAACTGAATGATTAATTTATTGCTATTTTCAGTCTTTAGCAAATATTTATTGAGTTCTTATTACATGTCAGGTACTTTTGTAGGGGTTGGAGAGTATGGAACAAGACAAAGATGCCACTCTTATATAATTTACATCCTAGTGGTTTGATTATCAGAATTTCATGAAACTTATGAAAGAATGACTGAACACCATAGTGGCACAATAGCTTCTAAAAAAGCTAAAAGTAAAAATTTTGATAAAGGTTCAAGGATTTCTAGACAGTTATATCAGAGGAAACCATATGTCAGTACCTCCTTGCCCCGCCCAAATGACACACACATGTCTTCATCCCCCACCAATTTATTTTTAGAAGTGCAAAGTAGTACCTAAGGTGTCTGGGATAGGGTAAGGAGATGATGGCTTGTATTCTCAGAACCAGCGCAACTTTCAGGTCTTTGAGTTCTAGAAGTTTCTTCTGTTACACTCGCTTCACTGCATGCAACTCGGTCCTTTCTTATTTTCTGCAACAATCATGCACATCACTTCTGAAAACTCTCCATTTTTTACTGCTTTCAAGGCACACTAACCTGTTTTTTATTTCTCAAACACACAAGCCGACTTCTTTCTCAAGGACCTTTACGCTTGGTGTTCCCTCTGCCTAGAAAACTGTTCTTGTAGATACCTGCATAGGTTGTGCCCTCACTTCATTCACATCACTGGTGACTGTCCCATCTAAACTAACACGCACACCCTTCTCACTCTCTACCCAATACCCTGCTTTATTGTTCTTCATAATATTTGATAGTAGCAGACATGTTGCATATTTATTAATCTGTTTATTGTCTCTCTCTCTCTGAAACTAGGCTGTGCTACATGAGATAATGGTTTAGGCATATCCACTGCTGTAACTTCAAAACCTAAAATATGTCATGGACATAGGAAGTGTTTAATTATAATTTCTTGAATAAGTGAATACATGAACAAAATGAATAAACACAAGTTTAACAGACTTTAGTACAGAATGCTGGACTAAGATGAAAGAGAGGCTCAAACTATAGCAATATAAATAATCTAAAGAGAATTAGATTATTTATAATCCACATTCTCAAGCAGGAACTATAGCTACCCACTTAAAAAAATTGAGATGCAACAACAATCTCCTGCCCTAGTCTCACGTAGAGGACTTCCCTCCTTCAGAAGTTCTGGCATCGACTCGCACTCACTCTGAGGCTTATCTATTGCCCCTGGCACTTCTTTATGTATTTTTCCAAAGACAGTTCTTTACATTAGAGGAAATTACTTAATATCTACCCTTTAAAAGGTAAGAATCATTGCATCAGTGTTTAAAAGTACTGTGAAATAAAAATTTTGAGTTAGGTATTATCCCAAGGAGAAACTATCTGGTTAATAGATATAAGTCAAAGACTATGCTAACTCCAATGAGTAGGAACTTTCAAAACATATTTACAGCTTGAATTTTTCTGGGGGAATAGAGACACTTAGATCAGTCTAAGAGAACAGAGACAGTAAATAAGACATTGTAATCACACCAGGGGATTGCTGGGCGAGGGGTAACACAAGGAAGTTTCTGGGTGCTGATAAAACAGTTCTGTGTCTTGATTGTGGTGATGAGTGCATGAGTCAATACATAGGATAAAAATGTATAGAAACACATACACACACACTAACAAATGCGTGTAAAAACTAAAGAAATCTGAATACTATTCAGTTTTGTATTGGATTGTACCAGTGTCAGTTTCTTGGTTTCGATGTTACATTTTTATGTAAAGTATTGCCATTGGGAGAAGCTGGGTAAAGAGTACCCAGGGCTCTTTGCACTATTTTTGAAACTTTCTGTGAGTCTATAATTGTTTAAAAAGCAAAAGCAAAAACAAAGAAAACAAAACAGATTCAAAGTATCTGCAGAAAAGTTTTTAAGGATCTATATAGGCCCAGATCATGAGTCTAAAGATAAATATATGAACAGTCAAGAAATTGACAAAGTAGTTTAATTTCATTAGAGATTACGAATGCAATGTTTTATGAGTTTACCTATGTCAAGACCAGGGAAACTTTTTCCTTACACCTTTAGTTCTTCTGACTGGTCAAATAATTCACATGACATACAGTAGATTAACAGGAGAAAATCGAATTTTAATATGAGCAAATTTTAATATGACAAAATTCACATAAGCATGAAAATGCCAAAGACAGTGAGGCAAACAGAGGTATATACGTAATTTTGGACTAAGGAGAGAGAAGTAGGCAATTCACAAGTAGATAAGAAAGAACAAACATTTTGTAAACTAATTCTTGCAGGGCCACCTAGAAACAATAGAACAAAGGAGAATCTAGTGGAAGAGATTTTTGCTTGGATCCTCCCTGTGTGCCACATTTAATTCATATGTGGTAAAGTAAATATGCTAAGGTGGATATACTAAGGTGAATATGCTAAAATTTCCTTCTTGAAGCAGATTTTTCTATCTAAATCTATTTAAGGAGGAAAGGGGAAGATAAAAAAAAACTTCTTGAGTTTGTTGGGCTTTAATTGCTTTCAGCTCAGAAATAACCTTCATGTTAAGGTGAAATATTCTGGAGATACTTGCTCCCAACCCCCACCCATGATTTAACAAAAATGTAGATTGACAATTAACAAATATAGGACATATTACGATTTTTTAAAATAAGCATCATAATTGATACTGTTTAATATCTGAAACATCAACACGCACATGAGCAATATAAACTCTTTTAAATCACCAGTTTTCCTTCAGTGTCAGTAAGGGTTATGATAGCCTCTGTAATGTCACAGCTATTTTGTAATGTGACTTCTTTAAATTCAGATATTGCTCTTGAGAAACAATAGTTACCATGAGATATTTCTCACTGACAAGGACCTGTAAGAACTTCCAGACTCAGCTGTTTGACCTACTTAAGTTAGGAATAACTTTGACTACTTAAGTATTTTATGAATATCAACACACAATGACTAGTAATAATGGGTCTCCCAATATACTATACAAACCAGGCATTGCAAGGCACTGCAGCATGACATGAGTTGCCTGTGAATGGGAACAAACAGCATCCTTTCTTTGCCTAGACAGTTCTCAAAGCTAAAGGCCTTTCTTTACTGAATCTGCATTTAGTGTAATCCTGGTACAAGATGCAGAGCAGAGTGTTAGGGCTGGTTAGAGTTTATTCCCATCAATCTACAGGGATTGGGAAGCAAATTTGTGGCTCCTGGTATCCTACTCACTGAACACTACAGTGCCTCCTATCCTTTTGGAGGCAGAGTTATCAAACTTTAGAAGATCATTATATTCAAGTGCTGATGTAAAATTAACCAGATGTAGTGACAAATGTGCTGATGTAATAATATTCTTCATCGTTATATTCCAAGCGAAATTTATTTTGCTCTATATACCTTTGGAAAGATTGGCTGTTCCTCAAGAATACATCCTTCTTGTATGTCAAGCAGAATCAGTGTTTTAAATGAAGGTTTCAGCCCATCTTTCTGGGAGAATGACTACTACAACAGAGGGCTCACAAAACATTTGATGATACCGTACAATGATAAAGGATGCTTCATCTTTGTTAATTCCAAGTTTAGAATATGTCACCTGTGAACTAGAAATGCATTAGGAAGAAGAGAAAGAAGTAGATTGGAGTGAGAGAGAACTGGAAGAAATGGGAAAAAATTAACTAGTGAAATCCAAATAAGGTCTATAGTTAAAAGTTTCTTACAATGTCAATTTCTTGGTTTAGACAATATACTACAGTTATATAAGATGTTATCATTGGGTCTAGGATAAATGAGAACTGCAAATTCTAGTGAGTCAAACTATTCCAAAATAAACACACACACACACACACACACACTCACACGGAACCAGTAAGCAAAGAAACTAAAAATACAGGGCAGTTCCTCATACCCACAAATTAATTTACCAAAAGTTTTATACACTGCCCTTCGCTGCATATATGTAGTAGCTCTATAGCAGATTTTATAATAATACCAATCATTATCATTTACCAACATCTTATTATGTGCCAAATACTATGCTAAATGCTTTATACACATCAACTTAATCCCCATAGCAACCTTCTCATAGGGTAATGTAATCATTCGACAAGCTACTACTGTCATTTTCATTTTACCAATGAGGAAATCAAGATTCAGACAAGTTACTTTTCCAAAGCCATGTAGCCAGTAGAGATAGTGTAGGAACTGGAGTCGATCTTCTTGACTTCAAATTCTATGTGCTTCATGGCACAAATGACAATGTTTTCTTGATACATGCCCTGTGGCTTAAAGAAAGTACATTTGGTTTTTTCCTATGAGCGATATATAGATTTACTCAGATAGGCACTGGCTTATCCTTGTTCATTCTAACACTCCTGAGTGAGGAAAAAGGAAATGTCCCCTCCGAAGAAGTTGACTTCAGGTGATTTCTTTCTCATGGGTTCCTTTTGCTTGTGTTCTATGAATATGATACACTGACCATAGCTCATTGGGACATGAATCATGCTGTAACATAGAATACCATCTCTGTTTTTGAGGCTGCTATGAATCTTTAGTTTGGTTGATTCTAATGTCTATCAAATTGGGATCCTGAGCTCAATTGGGAGTCCAGCTGCCTATGAGATGGACTGAGGAGAAAACCGACTAACCGTAATACTCAGTAATAGACAGTAACTAAGAAACCCAATCGAAACTTTCTTTGAGAAATTTTGAATGCAAGACACACAAGGAGAACAGATGTACTAGAGGCAATCAGAGATAGAAAAAGACCTAAGTCCTGTGAATAGCAATAGCATAATCTTCAAGCAAGAGGTCAATGAGCACAAGCTGCTAAGGGAAAGTAAAGATAGTTGGAGTTTTAGAGATGTTCATGAATTGTGAATTGCAATGTTCGATGCTGCAGGTTACCAAATGCCTGATTGTGCCACTATTTCTATACATCTTCACTTATTTTGATTTTATAAAGTAGGGGCTTCTCTGCAATTGGAGAGTACATATACAGAGAAGTTTCTTGCAGTTAAGAAATATAAACCAAAAGGAGAACAGACTTCTAATATAGTATTTAAGAAAGCTTTGTCATATTCAAAAAATAGCAATAAATATCTATAATCATAATTATAGATATATAATTATATAACCTTTTTTATGAAGAGCAATAGTTTAACTTCATTTTAATAATTTTGAACTTAAAAGAAAAATTGCAAGAATAATTCAAAGAGCTCCCGTGGATACTTTATTTAAATTTACTCATTGTTAACATTTTGCCACATTTGTCTTATCATTCTTCTTTAAATTAAATACATACATATTTTTTTCTGAACCATATAAGAGGAAGTTGCCTACACCATCCCAATTACTCTTTAATATTCATTATGCATTTCTTAAGCAATGATATTCTCCTCACATAAGCACAATGCAATTATATTTGTGAAATTTAACATTGATGCGTTGTTATTATCCAATCCACAGTCAATATCCCAACTTCATCAATTGTCCCAGCAATGTCCTTTACTGCAAATTTCTCTGGTTCAGTATCCAATCCAAAAGTACATTGCATTTAATTGTCATGTCTCTTAGGGCTCCTTTGGTCTATGATAATTCCTCAGTCTTTCTTTGTCTTTCATGACATTGATATTTTTGAGATTACATGCCATTTCTTTTCTAGAATATCCTCGGTTTTGGCTTGTCTGATGTTTTCTCATGTTTTTAGATTCAAGTTATGTATTTTTGGTAGGAACATATGTGATGATGTTTGGTCCTTTTTAATGCATCATATAAGAGGGGCATGATGTGAGCTTGAAAATCATCACTTTTGCAAACATCACAGTAATAATTGATCTAGGCAAGAATTATCAATAGATATTGAGTGAACAAATATTTGAAGAGGAACAGATAATTTATATAGTCTCAAAGTATTTTCTTATAAATACTTATTAATTACAAAAGAAGAAATAGTAGCTTTACAATAGAGAAAGCTAGTGGATACCACCTAAACAAAATGATCAAAATCATGTACTCTTAAAGATAATTAAATACATAGGGATTCCTTGACTATGTTTCTTGTTTTATTTTTTAGACATATGTGGAAAACTACATATAAAAATGAAAAATAACAAGAAGGGGTAGTGAGATAAAATATAGTAGCAAAGAAATAACACCTTCCTTTCACTTAAATCCTAAGTAAATGGATCTTATAAGGTGAGACATTTCTACACTGAGTTTCTGGACTAACTCAAAAATTAGTACCTAAAAGCCTACCTAACCAACAGGAAAGAGCATGAATATAACTCTTGCATTATTCATATGAAATAATACTTCTAGCCACAGTGGTGAAGGGAGGGGAGCAGGGGGAACCTTAAAATGTGATGATCAGAAACTGTTGGGTTTGTGAACAGGTATCTTAAGGAGAAAAAGAACAAGGACAGCCAGAAGACCTGGCTATAGCTACAAAACCTAAAGACATGAAAAGAACCTGGAAAGATCTGCTGGTCATATTCCATTTGTATCAATTAAAATGGAAAAAGCATACGATTCACTGTTCAACAAATATTTTTTAAAATTACTTCTATGTGCCAGACAATGGGATAGTGTTAGGAATCCAATGATGGGTAAAACATAAACCCTGTCTCCTAAATTTTCTATGCAGTAGGAAGAGCAGACTGGAAGCATTCGGCGGGGGCGGCGGG
>NW_006431210.1:3413452-3420674 GCF_000325575.1 Pteropus alecto
GAAGAGGAGGCAGGGAGCAGTCGGGGGGGGGGGGGGGGGGGGGTCAAGCAATCTTTTATTACAGGTTCTGTGATGAGAAAAAGTCAAGTGTTCAAAATGATAAAGTATTCAAAGAGTCCTCAGAAAGCTGATAATGGTTGATCTGGCGTATTGGAAAAGTTCATAGCAGTTAGATGTGGCTAGAGAATTATTTTTCTAATTACACTTCTTGAGCAATCATTATCAGCCATTGTCCTAATCAATTAACATGTATTAACACATATAGTCTCTTATAGCAACCTAGGAAGTAGATAATATGATTATCTCTATTTGGCAGATGAAAGTGCTAGAGGAGTAAGACGGTACAGAGAGGGCTCTGCCTAAAATTTTAATCAGGAACCAAATTGTGGAAAGATACATGTTCCATGCTAAGAAGTTTGAAATTTATCTTGTAGTCTGTGAGGTATTATAGATTCTTCAGTAAAGAAGTAGCATGTTTAGATTTGCATTTTAAAAGTTTATTCTGGCAGCTGTGTGAATGGTGGATTAGAGTTGGACAAGGCTGGAAAGAGAGCCAACAAGAAGAGAGAGGAGCCAATGAGGAGACAATTCCAATAAATCTAGCAAGGTAAGAAGAGGACATGAATTACAGCAGAAGACTAGGACTGGAGAGGATAGTTTGATCCAGTTGTCTTGATGGGATTAGTGACTGATTAAACATGAGGACTAGGGCAGGCAAGGGAGGAATCCATGATTGCTCCCAGTGTCTGGCTTAATTAATAGATGGTTTCTAGCTCAGCTAACCGAGGTCAAGGTTACTGGTTAAATGCCCACATGTGGCCATTAGCTTGAATTCATCTGTGATCAGACATATCACTAACCAGACTTTAGTTGTATGGGACACTAGGTGAGAATTTAGATGCTGCTAGGCAAATCACTGCCTGTGATAGGGAGGAACAACCAAAACACATATTAAAAATGGGTGTGGATTTGCCAGATCAATAAAATCACCTTATTATATAGAGTACAGTATAGTAAGAGACTTTAAGAAAAGGTTAGGAGACAACTCTCCATGGATCACAGGTTTCTGCATGTGTTATGAGCCAAGCACTCTGCCCTTTTTTTTTTCCCCCCAGATGTTTATATAGTGATAAAAATCCAAGAAGACAGATAATGTCTTCCTCCCATGCATAGGGTAGGTTTGTCTACAGCCTCGGAAGCTAATGTCTTCCTCTAGAGTAAAGGGCTGATATGCTTCTTGGCCATTATAAAAAATTTGGGTTCCCTAAGCTCAAGAGTCTCTCCTGTAACACAACCTACTACATCCATCTAAGCCTATCTGTGTTGTCACTGTGGGACTTAGGGATAAGGATAACTGACACAAATATGCTCATACTCATTCTGCTTGTTGTGCCTTGCTGTGCCATGCATATAAAATCCTCTGTCTCTGATCCAGAAGTCTCATATTTTCTGCCAGCATCCATGAAATTTTGACAGGCTTATTGGCTTATAAATAGGATAGAATTACACACACTTCACAAATCTCGATAGAAAGTTACTTAAGATTCCTAATTGTGGTGTGCTTAATACAAAAGATTGACCAAATTGGGCTGTTTTTGAATTTAACTAATTGTAAATTCTTTTTTTTAATCTTTCCTAAGATTATATTTCCATTCCCAGCCCAGAATCTTGCCTAAGATTTAAGTAAACACACTTTCTTGGTGATTGACTTGAATTTTCATAATTTTTGAATAGAAGTGTTAATGATGAGCAAGTTTGACCTGCCAGAAATCCTCACAGAAAAACAGAAAATGATAGCAATGCTCAGACTTCTATTTCAGTATTCATTGGGGGAGACATCCTTTTTTCCTAAAGGAACAAACCCCTGGGGGAGGGGGAGGGTCTGAGGATGACTTAAGAAGTGCAAAAATAGCTTACTTTGAGATTAAATGTACAATGACTGTTATCCAAAATGAAATTCCTCTGAATTTCAACATATATAAATAGCTACTAAGCACGGAGACCATTTTTTGAATTTCTTAACAATATAAGAAGAACCAGGGTGATGGCAACTGACATTGGAAAGAATGTTTGAAATTTTTAATGAGTTGATTCTGTAAAAACTGTCATTTAAAAATTCTGTCTCTTATGAGGTCAACTAAAATTTATTTTTGAAGCCAACTGATTTTTGTTTGGGGAAAACTACCCCAATGGGATTTTAGTTGTAAGCATGAGAGAAAGGTTTCTGAAATGCAGAGATTTTGAGAAAAGCATATCCAAGGAGCTAAATTTTTCTGAGAAATAATGTGAAACCCTACCTTTATTGAGCATCTCTGTGGATTGAATTTTTAAAAATCATTAATAAAACTAATTATTTAGAGCAGTTTTAGGTTTACAGAAAAATTGAGTAGAAAGTACAGAGTTCGCATATATCCTCTTACCCCTCTACACAGTCTTTCAATGTTATTAACATTTTGCCTTAGTGTGGTACATTTGTTACAATTGATGAGCCAACATTGATATGCTATCATTACTTAAGTCTACAGTATACATTAGGTTCAATCTTCTTGTTATACATTCTATGGGTTTTGACAAATGTATTATGACATATTTCTACCATCATAGTATCATAGAGAAGAGTTTTGTTGCCCCCAAAATTCCCTGTGCTCCACCTATTTATCCCTCACTTCCTCTTGCCAAACTCCTAGCAAGCACTGATCTTTTCACCATCTCCATATTTTTGCCCTTTCCAGAATGTCATATAGGTGGTATCATACAATATGTAACATTTTCAGATTGGTTTCTTTCACTTAGCAATATACATTTAAGCTTCACTTAGCAATATCCATTTAAGTTTCCTCTATATGTTTTAATTTTTTTAGTAGCTCATTTTATCACTGAATAATATTTCATAGCCTAGATGTACCACAATTTCTTTACCCATTCACCTACTGAAAGACATCTCAGTTGCTTCCAAGTTTTGGCATTTATGAATAAAACTGTAGGCTGATGTATGGTCATAAGTTTTCAACTCATTTGGGTAAATACTAAGGAGCATGATTGCTGGATCACATGGTAAGAGTTTGTTTAGTATTATGAAAAGAACTGCCACAGTATCTTCTAAAGTGACTGCATCATTTTGCAGTCTCACCACAAAGGTTTTTTTGTCTTTTTTTAGGTATTAGTTTATACTGTCTTGTATCTGTATTTTATCGCTTTGGCTGTGAGTGAGTAAGTGAGTGAGAGAGTGTGTGAGTGTGAGTGTGAGTGTGTCTGTATGTGTGTGTGTGTGTGTGTATTCAATTGTATTCAAAGGATTAGGAGTAGACTCCAAGACAGCTAAAAAGGTATTGTGGCAGGTAAAATAACGCCCTCCAGCGGTGTCTGCACTAGAAACTGTGAATATGCTAGGTTATGTGGTAAGGAGGAATTAAGGTTGCAGTTGGAATTCTTGGAATTCAGGTAGCTAATCAGCTGACCCCAAAATAAGGAGATTATCCTAAATTATTCAGGAGGGCTCAAATGTGGAAGAAGGGGACAAAAGAGACAGAGTTACAATGGTGCAGTCTGAGAAAGACTGCTAGCTTTGAAAATGGAAGAAAGCCAAAAGCCAAGGAATGCAGGCATCTGATAGAAGCTAGAAAAGGCAAAGAAACTGATTATCCACTAGAAACTGTCAATATCTTGATTTTAGCCCAAGGAGATCCATTTTGGACTTCTGATCCCTGACCTATAAGATTAATTTGTGTTATTTTAAGCCCAAATTGTGGTAATTTTTTACAGCAATTATAGGAAACTACTAGAGATATGTTGTCTCATTATATCAAACTAGAAGAAAGATTGTGAAAAGGGACACACTGGACTGTTTATGGGCCACATGGAATTCCAAAATAGAATGACCCGGAATTAAAAACATATGTGTACACAAAACTTGTTTACAAATGTTCATAGCAACATTATTCTTAATAGACAAAAAGTAGAAACAACTCAATGTCCACTAACTAATGAATAAACAAAGTGTGGTATAGCCATACTGTAGAATATTATTCTTCCATGAAAAGAAATGAAGTACTGATACACATTATAACACGGATGAACCTTAAAGACATTATGCTAAAGAAGCCAGTCACAAAAGACCATATAGTGTGTAATCTCATTTATATAAAATATCCAGAATAGGCGAATCCATAGAGACAAAGTAGATGTTGCCGGATGCTGAGAGCAGAGCAGAAATGCAAAGTAACTGCTAATGGGAACAGAATTTCTTTTGGGGAACAGAATTTCTGATATGTGAAGTATTTTCGTTCTAAAATTAGATAGTGGCCAATGTTGCACAACTCTATAAATATGCTAAAAAATGCTTAATTATTATATATGTTAAAAGAGTGATTTTTTGATATGTGAAGTATTTTCAATTATATCTTAATAAAACTATTATTAATAAAAAGATGACATGACCCATGTTTTAGGAAATATACAGATGATCAGTTATTAATTTCTGATGTGAGTTTTGGGGATACAATTTTTCATGTCGAAAATGGACAGTGAAATTTCTTGCTTTTAATTACTTGGGAGGCAGGTTTTAGACTGGTGAAAGGAAAACTGTTTTCTTTCTCTGGCCTTCAGGTTGTTGAGACTTAGATGCTGGGTGTCTCAATCAAGATAGGTTAAGTTCTACTGCAGCTAAACAAAATCAAAACCAAAAATAAAATTAAAAAATCCCTAAATTTAGTGACTTTTAACAACAGAGCTGTAACTTCTTGCTCATCTTTTATGTTACTGCTGGTCAGCCAGGGGCACTGCTCCTTGCATCCTTTCTCTGCAATCAGGTGGAGAGTACATTCACCATACCAAAAACTGCTGTGCTCACAGCAGAGGGAATTGAGCTCTTGATATCTCGCACTAGCAGTTAAATGCTCTAGCCTAGAAGTGATACAAGCTACAGTAGTCCCCCTTATCCATGGAAACATGTTCCAAGATCCCCAATAGATGCCTGAAACCAAGGAGAACACCGAACCATACAAACACTATGCTTTTTCCTATACACGTACAAATAATTTTAATTTATAAATTAGACATAGTAAGAGATTAATAAAAATAACTAATAACAAAATAGAACAATTGTAACAATAAAAGTAATAAAAGGTGAATACGGTCTCTCTTTAAATATCTTATTGTACTTGTACTCACCTTTTCACTTGCAGGAAGAACTTTACGGCTTCTCTTTAGCATATCTGAATTGCCAGCATCACTACTCTCATGCTTTGGGGCCATTATTAAGAAAAATAAGGGTTACTTGAATGTAAGCACTGCAATATCGAGGCAGTGGGTCTGACTAACGGGCTGTTGCATATACAGCATGGAGAGTAATCTCTCGCGAGGGACCATGCGGGATTTCATCACGTTACTTAGAACAGCACGCGATTTTCTTATGCTACTCAGAACGACGTGAGAGTTCATCACGCTGCTCAGAACGCCACGTAATTTAAAACTTATGAATTATTTCTGGAATTTTCCCTTTAATATTTTCAGAACTCAGTTGAATTCGGTTAACTGAAACCGTGGAAAATGAAACTATGAATAGGGGAAATTACTCATTGGTCACATCTCCTGACCACCCAAAGGAAGTCAGGTAAAGCCGTATTCCCATTGTCCAGAAGATTACAAATTGTAAATGTTTGAAGACTAGCACCACAGACTACTATAGTAGGCTGAATAATGACTACCAGAGGTGATCAGGTCCTAATCTCTGAAACCTGTAAATGTTGTCTTATTGGAAAGGAACTTTGCAGATGTGATTAAATTAAGAATCTTGAAACAAATTACCCTGTACTATCCAAGTAGGCCCTAGATGACACAATATGAATCCATATAAGATAGACTGTGGTATTGTGATTTTTAATAAGAAATATTTATTTGGTCTTAGTCCCTATTCCTGGCAGAGAGTTCCAAAAACCCTTAGAATTTCCTGTGAGAAGAGCAATAAATGTGTCTTTTGTTATATGAATGAGGTGACTTTTGGAAAGCCCTAGTTTATGTAAAAATGGAGACTGGTTGCCAGAGGAACCAACCTTGTAATTATAGGGATGGAGCTGAAATTTCTACAATTCCCATGAGAAGAGAGGTGCTGTATATTGAATTCAGTCACCAGTAGCCAATAAGGTATATCAAACATGCCACTGTAATGAAGCTTTCAATAAAAACCCAAAAGGACAGCTTCTGGGTTGGTGAACATATGGAGATGCTGGATGAGGGAGTAGAAGCCTCAAGACCCTTCCCACATACCTTGCCTTATGTGTCTCTTCCATCTGGCTGTTCCTGTGTCATACCCTTTTATAGTAAATGGGTGATCTAGTAAGTAAAATGTTTCTCTCGGTTCTGTGAGCCACTCTAGCAAATTAATCAAACCGAAAGAGGAGTTGGTCAGAAATATAGGTGACAACCTGGACTTGTAGTTGGCGTCTGAAGTGGGTGTCAAAATTATAGAAGCTGAGGGAGATTTGACACAGACAGAAAAGGGGGAAGCAATGTGACCATGGAGGCAGAGGTTGGAGTGATACAGCCACAAGACAAGAAAGCATATAGCCAGCAGAAGCTGGAAGAGGCAAGAAACAATTCCCTAGATCCTCCAGCGGGAGTGATGCCCTGCTGACACCTTGATTTCTGCTCAGAGATGCTGATTTTGGACTTCTGGCTTCCTAAACTATGAGGGAATACATTTCTGTTGTTTTAAACCACCAAGTTTGTAGTCATTTGTTGCAGCCGCCATGGGAACTTAATATAAGTACCATATTGGGTATGGTAAATGTGTTTCAGGTACTCACTTTGGGACAACTAAAGTAGTTCCTTTTTCATAATCATATGACCATGACTACGTTAAAGCCAAGCAAAGACACTAAAGGAAGAGGGACCTAGTAGAAAACCACAGTGGAGAAGCTTGGACCTGGGGATGGATGCACAAGAATCAAATAGTCATCCTTCATTGGACTTGCACTTCATTATCCTTAAAACCTTAGGAAATTCTCATTAAAAGTCATAGTGCTGTCTTTGTTAAAAATAATGTACAGTGGTCCAGGGGAGTGAAGATACCTGCAAGAAGCTGGCTTACAAATGACAAAAAGAGAACAGCAATAAAATGGGCCTTAGCCTGTGGTCCAGAGCAAGTTGCTGGCTGAAATGGCAAATGTCAAACAGGATAGATTTGTGGAATATATTAGATATTTCTCAGATATTTGTTGAAATA